>NC_065435.1:27430946-27608446 GCF_024364675.1 Aethina tumida
TTATGTTATATATAGCTGTAAATCTTTCTACTGAATAATTGGAGGTTGAAAAAATCGACAATGTGTCGAAACCATTTTATAACACCAAACTAAATTATCGACTTAAGTTAAACTAAGTAATTTTATTTGTAAAGTTAAGTTATATTTAATTATTTGTGAATCTCATTTATAGTCTTCCAGTGTAGGTTGAAATATAAGGATGAGATTGATTCGAAACAGTTCTACCATCAACAATATTATAACAAATCGAAAAATCATCACGATATTTCTTTGCTCTGTCAATTTGCTGACACCGTGGATTAAAAGGAATCGAATTATAAGAAAAGATATAACTGAACCACAATTTGGTGAAATACAATATAAGAATCAAATCAAGTTTTGCTTGGGAGAAGACAACTTTGTTCTATATTACATACTTGTGACATGTGTCATAAGGAAACGTAATCTTAGCAACATAAATGTTATTTTATTTTTTTACAAACAATTGGTTGCTATTGAAGCTTGAAATAAATGTCGACGAGAGATCTGCAACTGATTTGATTTCAGTGACTCTCAGGGCACGTAATATAAATATTCAGACAGGAAGTTGCTATTTTTGTAACTGTTTAAATATTTCACCTTTTTAAATCAACAGTAAATTCACGTAGGTGATTCTCTCAGCTTGAATAACTGAGCGACAGATTTCAACTATGCACTTTCTTTTTCACCATTGGTTATCACCCTCAAATGATATACTAATCTTTCCATATTTGATACTTTTATATCGCACATTATTTAGATTCTTAATGTCTGGATGACAAATTCAAATAATATCAACACAATTCATAAACCAAATCATAAAATAGTGATTACTATTTTACAATTTTCTGCGTAAATATTGATTTGCAATCTTAGTTCGGTTGAAACTTATAATTAATGGCTTTCAGTTCTGCTAAAATTTTCATCTACTTTGGTGCATATATATTTTTGGTGTCTCCATATTTTCTTGAGAGTATGCGTGATTTGACAACACACTGACAACATCGAGAACTAAAGATGGAATATTTTTGTTCTGCTTATTCGCTGATCATTTAATCGCGATACATCGCGGAGCCTTGTATCCTATTAAGCAGTATTCTTCTAAAATATCTGTAATAAGGATAATAATATCATAAATGAAAAAAAAGTTTATGCTCCTATAGACATTCAAGATAAAGTAAATTGTGTTTCACCTCTTGAAAGTTTATAAAGATTTTTTAGAAAAGTACAACTTAATAGGATCCCAGGTTCCTAGAATCGCGATTATAAATCAGCAACTAAGGCCAAGTTGTCCAATTTGTCAGCTCTCAAGAAAACGTGGAGACACTTAAAATATATATGCACAAACGTAGATGAAAATTTCAGCAAAATTACATATGATAGAGCTATTAATTATAAATTTCATCTGAACAAAGGTTGCAAATCAGAAAATTGTAAAGTAGAAATCACTTTTTCATGATTTTGTTAATAAAATGTGTTGACATTATTTGAAGTTGTCATCTAGAGATGAGGAATCTAATTAAATTTTGACATAAAATTAGCAAATTTGGAAAGATTGATATCTTAGTGTTGTTTGAGGGTAATAATCCAACCAAACGTGATAGAAAAAATTCAGTACCTAGTTGAAATTTGCCGCTCACTAATTCTTGCTTAAAGAATCAACTCCGTGAATTATCTTTTGATTTTAATAGGTGAAATATTTAAACATTTACAATAATAGCAACCTACTGTCTGAAGGTTTCGATTACGAGTCACTGAAATCAAATCAGTTGCAGATCTCTCGTTGATATTTATTTTGAATCAAAGAAATACTGTCTGTGATTCTGCATATAATTAACTTGTGAATAGAATTTTTTTTTGTTAACATTGTTAACTTTATACTTAAATTCCGATATATATTTTGTTGCTAAGAGAGGTGAGGGATGAAATTGAAAGGAAGATAACTAGCCTGATGTATACATAAATAAAATTTTAATTAATTAGTAATTACAAAAATAAACGGACATTTGGGAGTGAGTATTGGATTGAGTAACGTTTTGCAGACTTTCATGTTTCAATAGAAACGAAGGAAGTTTGTTTGTCAAATAAAAGAAAATAACAATTATGTTGCTAAGATTACGTCACCTTATAGCATGTCACCCTGTCCAATTATAGGCAAGAGTTATGGTTAATTCAATTAATCCTAATTCGAAATATGTAGTTTAGAAACACGTTGTCGTCTTTCAAGTAAATTTGAATTGATCTTGCATTGTATTAATATTACATCAAGTTGTGGTTCAGTTATATTTTTTGGTATAATTCTATTCGTTTGAATCCACAGTGTCAACAAATTGACAGAGCAAAGAAATATCGAGATGAGATGAGTTATACTAAATGGTAGAACTGTTTCGAATGAAATTCTTCCTTATATTTCAACCTACACTAAATGACTATAAATGTGATTCCCAAATATTCATATATAATATAACTTTTCAAATAAAAGTACTTTCTTTACCTTTAAGTTATGTGGTTAATTTAATATAAGTTAGGTTGTTAATAAATGGATTCGACCCATTGTCGATTTTTTTAACCTTCAATTATTCAGTGGAGGTACTTAAAAGTTATATGCAACATATTTTTTTAGGAAACACATTTAGTGATTACAGTACAGATTAAAATTTAAGGAAGAATTACTTCGACACTAATCTAAAATTATAATTGCTATAAACAAGCTTCATTCTCAGATGATAGATGAGTTGAAACCTAGATCCACACTATGGAAACATTTCCATAAAATGAAAGTACCTGCTATATACAGAGATAGATATGTGGAACTCCAACGGGAACATTCTAGACCTCAACCTTTTTGGTAGAATTTTTGAAGACGGTTTCTTGGTAATGCTGTTTTCTTCTTTATTGTGATTTTTTCTTGTACTTTTTTCGGATTTTTTGGATTTTTTTTTCATATTTCATAGCCTCAGAGAAAATATTTCTCGATGTCGTCAGGTTTTGTCATGGCTCATTTCATCTTCATTTATATGATGGTAATCAGCCTTTCCATGTGTCAGTAACTCCTCGTGCCCAACGAATCGTCAAAATACCTTAAAAAAGATATATAAAATTATTAAAGATTAATCATATTATATATACCAATTTTATTTGTTTTTCATTTAAATTAAACAATTTAATTGTGTGTGTTTTAACATAAAATATGTCATTAGTTATAAAAATCTTGAATGCAGATGAAAATTATACTTACATTTAAATCCAATTCTTGGGCCACTAGAATCTTTACACCATTTGCTTTTTGCATCGTACTTTAAGATTTCAATCTTAATTTATTCTGAAAACAAATTAATTAGGTACTAATGTGTTGTTTTAAGGAGCGTCATATACATGAAAGTACTTATTCTTTGTTTAGTTGGGAATTCCTGTAAGTAAATTAATGAATTTAGACAAAAATATTCCCTAAAAATAACAGTTTGATACGATCTGTTTCATTTCTAGCATTACTATGCACAAGTATTTCTTCCGATTATCATTTCCAATGAGGCAGGGACTCATTAATAAAAGCGAGAATATTTAACTAATAATTTTGAATTGAAGCGTAGAAGCAACTTCAGAGAGATGTGGTTCGTATGAAATAAAAGTTTGAACTGATTAAAGTTTGGTGGTAAACAAGTAAAGAAAACTTTTTAGTCTACCTGATTTTATGAACAAAATTGAAATTTGTTTATGGGAACGGAATTCAAATGTCTACAAATGAATAACGAATAGTTAATGTTATAAGCTCTTTAGAGAACAACTTAGGAAACTTAGTTTTTAAATTTTTTACATGTAGATAAAGTAGGAACATAATGTATAAAATTTCAGAAGACACAATCAACCAATAATAATTGATAGTTTAAAGTGTAAACCTCAGTACTCATGCAAACACTATACTTACTCATCATTGGTCCAATTCACTCGAGGCAGGTTATGTTAGAATATCTAGACATCGTGTATAACGGTTGTGATGACAACGGAGAATAAAAACAACAGAAGAGCACAGGGGTGCGTTGTCAGGATTTCGAGACCACCTCCATAGGAGTATCCCACTTTGTGGAAGACTTCTGCGTTTTGGATGTGTGGGGTGGCTGGTCGGGAGGACAGATTGGTGTTAGGGTTAGAAGTAGGAGTACTTCCAGGATTTACCGATGGTATCTGTAGTTTAGCAGACAGCTTACTGCATTACTTACTTTCATTCGTTTTAATTCACCCTCTAGTTCCGAGATTTTAATCTTAACATCTAGTTTTCGGGTACCTTTTGGCTTATCTTTTTCGCGGACACTACACATGGTTTATTAGTTTAGTAACCGAGGTTGCCAGCCAAATTAACAACTCTTCTCTTTTGTCTGAATATGGCAACTCTTATAACTAAATTCAAACAGAAGGACGAACGTTATGTCTAACTCCATTTGGGGGTCTGATATCGGTGTAGCTCTTTGCCGAATTTTGCTGTTGTTACTTACTTTTCAGAGAATATGCAAGAAATTGCAGTAATTTATTCAATCAATTAATTGAAATACAAAGGATGAATCAACAAAAAAGACAACTACTACTGTGCTCTTGAGCTGTTTCTCTCAAACTGACTCTCACTGTTTCTTGATCACCAAGGTTACCTCGGTCGCCTTCATTTGTCAATTGTTATTGGTTTTTAACTTACTTTATTCTATTTTATTGTTTATATTAACACCGCCTCTCAATAGAATAGAATGAAGGCAATCCGAATCATAAAGACATTTCAATTATTTGTGATTGCTTTTCTTCCTCTAGGTAAGTCGCAAATAGACCTAGTATTGTTCTTTGCTAACGACTGCATCTCACAATTGAATGCTTATTCCCACTCAGACCAGTCACTACGCCGTTTTGCTTCCGATATTGTGGACGGATCGTCACCAACAAATCGTTCTGCTGATAACACTAGTGATTCACCTTCGATAGATGATAGTGCCATATGCGCATCACATTCAGGTGCATAATTACCGTAACGTAGCGGTGCCTTTCTTACTCTCCCGCTCTTTCGTTGAGTTACCTCGCTGATACCCATGTTATCCAAATAAACGCCGTTACCAACACAATCCAAATTAGTACTGTGGATTTCTCCAGTTTTATCAGTACGTGACTGTTCATCATCATTTGGTTGAACTGCTTTACCGTCACACGTACTCCCACTATCTGTAACCGCCTCTGAACCGATTATCTCTACTAACTTTGATCGATTTAATACCGATGATTCATTGAATGTTACATTTCGACTAAAAATTAGCTTCTGTTGTTCAATATTGTTGCTTTTGCTTGTAATTTCAACCGCATTTCATGTGGAATATGATTGTAACATTCAGAACCAAATATTCGAAGGTTTGACAGCTCTGGTTTCTTTCCAAACCAAATTTCTGCTGGTGTCTTGTCTTTAAACTGCTTTCCACCCGCGTTTGTTGGCGATCGATTTTTGATATAATTTGCCGACATAATTGCTTCATTCCAAAACTTATTTTCCATCCCACTGGCCAAAAGCATTATCGTAGCCTTGTGTTGCAGCGTTTCATTTAAACGTTCAGATACTGAATTCATTTCCGGATTGTATGCAACGGTGAGTAACATCTGAATACCCTTTTGTTTGCAGTATTCTTTAAATTCGTTTGACGTATATTCACCACCGCCATCATGTCTCAATTTTGACACCTTTGAGCCATGAAGTGCCTCAGCCATTGCAACAAATTCCTTGAATTTACCAAACGTTTCACTTTTTCTCTTGATGCAATAGACCATGGATGCTCTCGAATAATCATCCATGAATGTCACAAAATAACGTGACCCATCGTATGCATTCGTTGGATACGGTCCACAAACATCACTGTGAATCAATTCCAAAACTCGCAATGAACGTTTATTTGAATTTCTTGGAAACGGTGAACGAACATGTTTTCCAAGTACACACGATTCGCACAACTGTGTATCCTTTTTTTTTACATTACTCATACCAATAGCCATATAATTGGCTAACTTTTTCATGTCATTTCGGTTGAGATGACCAAGTCTAAAATGCCATAGATTCTGTGATATTGTTTTCAAATTATTCACTCCTGTAAATCCCGCAAACACATTGTTGTCAACGTACAAAGTCACTCATACATTCTTCCATTTACGCGTCCGACAAACTTTTCGATACCATTCAGCGATACATAGGCATAATCACACTCAAACACAATTCGATATCCCTTTTGTGTTAGTCTTCGAATTGACATCAAGTTGCATTTCAAATCATTCACGAATAGAACGTCCTCCATTGTTTTTACCGATGTGTCACCATGGTGAAATGTTTTAACGAGAATGTCACCACGTTGCTTTGCAACAACGCTTTGATTTTTCTTGGCAACCGAAATGCTTATTTCGTCAATTGGTTCCAATTTATCGAAGAACATCTTCTGATTCACCATATGCTGAGTCGCTCCAGAATCTAGGACAAATTTTATTTCCGCGTAATTCCCGCTATTCTGCTGCAATTGAGCGTTAAATGCCTTCGATTCTGCCAAATTCTCTTTGGGACCATTTTCAGCAATTGCATACATCGATGAACCGCTTGCTCCGTTTGCGCTTTCTCTATTTCACCTCTCTTTTTTGTTTTTATTGCGAAAACATTGAGCCTTTTTGTGTCCAGATTTTTTACACATATGACATATAATTGTCTTTTTCCCAGCAAACATTTGCTCCAGGCTCAATTGATTTACTCGAACCATTTTCACCAGTCCGCTTGTTGTACTCATCCATTAACCGCGTTTTAACAAATTCTACAGTTAACTTTGATTGATCCATTGTTTCCAATGCTGTCACTAGGTTATCATAACCTCATGGCATAGTAATCAACAAATGTACAACCACATCAAGCTCTTCCATTGTAGCTCCCGTTGACTTTAACTCTCGAATTCTCTTATCAAATTGCAAAAGTAAACTTATCATATCATCCGACTCATTATATTTCATTGTCAGCAATTGTTTTCGTAATAAAACTTGCGACGCCACACTTTTCCTTTCGAAAATCGTGCATAATGTGTCGAACATGTCCTTTGCCCGAGCTTTTTCGCGAACATACTCAAGTTGGCTATCATGAACTGACTGTACTAATATCGAAACACATTTCCTTTCATTCAACTTAATCGTAGGATGTTTTGTCACATCTTTTTCCGCTGTAAGAATGACCTCCAACGATTCCTCGATGAATCTTCTCAACTCCATTTCATCAAGCAAAATTCCCACACGATATTTCCAATTGCTAAAATTCGTGCCATCGAATTGTTGAATTTTTAGAATGTTATTTACGGTAACGTTCGCCATCTTTGTCTGTTGCCTTCACCACAATTGACTTTCAACCTCAATTGTATAACTTTATCCTGCACGCACTGGGCCCATAACCTCAGAGAATATGCAAGAAATTGCAGTAATTTATTCAATCAAATAATTGAAATACAAAGGATGACTCAACAAAAAAGACGGCTACTACTGAGCTCTTGAGCTGTTTCTCTCAAACTGACTCTCACTATTTCTTGATCACCAAGGTTACCTCGGTCGCCTTCATTTGTCAATTGTTATTGTTTTTTAACATACTTTATTCTATTTTATTGTTTATATTAACGTTATGTCTAACTCCATTTGGGGGTCTGATGTCGGTGTGGCACTTCGCCGAATTTTTCTGTTGTTACTTACTTTAGATAGTTAACTCTTTCGGAACTTGGAACGGAGTCGTGCTCAGGGTTTACCGGGCGGTTGACCTTTCTTTCTGCCAATAGAACCTGGATTTGAACCGCCTTTTTCTTTCCTTCTTTCACGGTTTTTGCTGGCGATGTGCCGTCCGGTTCCAATATAATTCGGAACCACTCGACCTTTTGCAGGCACACTTGCTGTTTTCCCATTTCATTATCGCTAATTCGGTTATTAAACTGTTTATAGTACGAAAACAAAAATTTAATTCAGTTGTTTCTTGGATTGGTAACCAAGGTTACCAGACAAGTAAACAAATTTTTTCATTTGTCTGAATTTGGTAACTAACTAAATTCAGACAAAAGATGGACACTAAATAAACACAAAATTATCACTACAAACACTTTTGAAAACTGAGGTGTGAGTGTGATGAGAATAATAGTCGATGTTACAAGAACACTGATCGTTTATTATATTATTACAAAGTGTGCTAGAAACGTCAAAGACTAAAAACTAAGAACTAAAAACCCTGCCTAGCATGACGCTTGCGTTAGGGCATCTATACAGAGGGGTTCCAAGTATCAATGTGCAATTTCATTCCTTAACAAACACTTTTCCGTAGTTGCTACTCAAATTTGGATAAATGACGATTGTTACCGCTGCCATTGGTAACGACAGAAAGGTCTCTTATTGTTAGCGACCTTTGTCAATTTTTCAAAGTGCAACCAGGGAATATTGTTAATAGTATCAATTTTTCTTTGAGTTGTTCGTCCTTCTTCTGTCTGAATTTAGTTATAATAGTTACCATAATCGAAAGAGAAGAGTTGATAACGCTAATCCCAAATCTTTATCCCAACCAGCCACCCCCACTCCTGCAAAGTCTTCCAGCTCCAAAACTCAGGAACTCGGACACCCCCAAGGAGTTGATGTCGAAATTGTCTAACTACGATGCACCCCACCAGTTATGATTCAGTGTTCAAATTTATGTATATCGAATTGCATTAAAGTATTTTAATCCAAGTAGACTAAGAATTAGAAGAGACTTCTCATAGAGAAGTAACTTTTAAATTGGTTTGGGAAAAAACAGCGCTCATGATTAGCCGTCTCAGATCTCAGTTTCGGTTAATATTTTTTGACAGCTCATTGACAATCTTGGCAACTGATCTTTGTGTAATTTCGTTTTGTTTGGTGTCCAATCCTATAATGCTCTTTGGCGAATTACTGAGAGAGGTTATTTCAATTTGCCAAAATATGCGGAAAGTGGGAAGGTCCTAATTATGTGATGTGAATTTATAAGTTTAACAGAATTGAAAAAAAGCAGCTAAAAAAGATGTTTAAGTGTTATTATTATCTTATCAAAGAAAATGTATAAAATTTTGATATTTGTTAGGAATAGCAATGTCTAATTAACAATTCACACACTTTTGTCGATGCATATTCTTCAGACAACAAAAGTATGTTTTACTTTTGATTAATAAACATATCGCCTTCATTGCTGTTGAAACCTGAATATGCACAAAATATCATTTGATTTCAAAACTGATCTTGAACAATTATTTGATAACTTCTTACAATTTCGTCATTGGAAAGACAAAAACAACAAAAGAAATAAGTATTTACACTTCGTTAGCTGTTTATTTCACTTTTTAGCCTTCAATGCAGACACAAATCTAATATTTTTGTTTATATTCAAAAAGTTAATTATAATTTTGTCCAGATTGATGTTTTCAATGAACTCAGAAGTCTTGATTTATCTAGTAATAGAGGTCCTTATGATATTCCTTCTACAGTATTGAACGAATTGTGGATTCTCAATAACAAAGCCTCTAACAATGAAATTTAATATGATTTTAAAATCTACTTTATTTCCTAACGTACGTAAATAATCATTTGTTATACTTACCTTAAAGGATGGAGATAGTTTACTTGTTGTTTACCAAGATTGTCCAAAAAAATCATTTCCAAGATAATTATGCCATAGTTCCAAAATATTATAAATGAGAGTCAACATAAATTTTGCAAATGTAAACCTTCTGCGACCAACCTTCTTATTTATAACCTCTCGACAGTTGGTGCTCTTGAAAATCATTTACAGGTTGATGTTGTTTATACAGACATTTAAAAGGCATTTGATAGAATCTGCCATGATTTATTGTTTGCTACACTAAATGGGCTGGATTTGTCAAGTAATTTTTCCACTGTAAATAATCATAACGATTGCAATGTAAAGTGATTAGTTTTTATAAAAAAATAATCAACACCATATTCGCAAGTTATACTTTAGATAAAAGATTTTAATGTAATGTGTTTGAAATTTAAAAATGAGTAATAGATTGGGCGGTAGTTTTTCTAGAAAAGTTGGTTCGGCTCAAGCTAAAATGAATTTGGGTAAATGTAAAAGAAAAGCTGGATCATATCTTGGTGCTTTTGCCCACACATTAAAGTAGCTTTTTACACAAATACTGCTGTAGGATCCCAGGTTCTGCGATGTTTTGTCGTATAAAATAACCTCTTTCCATAATCGGTATCGCGGATTATATGTACAGCAATTAAGCAGAACAAAATACTCTCACATTAGCTGTCAAAATTGCCAGAGTTGTCAAAACGTGCTGACTCCTTAGGAACACGTTAGGAATATTTAAACAATTACAATAATGGCAACTTGATGCCATTATTGTGGAGATGTCGATTACTAGTCCTGAAAGTCAGGGAAATCAAATTAGTTGCAGATCTATCGTCGACATACAAAAACTGTCTGTGATTCTGACAGATAATTAACATGTGAAAAGAAATTGTTTTTGTTAACTTTGTTAACTTTATATTTCCATTAGAATAGATTGCTGCTAAGAGAAGTTCCAACTATTATAATTTAATTTGAATATGTGATACGAGGGATGAAATTGACGTGAGGGATGAAACTGAAAACAGGAAAACTAGATGTATATACACATAAATAAAATTTTAATTAATTAGTAATTACAAAACTAAACGAACATTTGGAAGTGGGTGTGGGTTTGAGTGACATTCAATAGCAACGAAGGAATTTTGTTTATCAAATAAAAGAAAATAACATTTATGTTGCTAAGATTACGTTTCCTTGTGACATGTGCCACACGTTACAATATAAACAAAACATGTCCAATTAAACCTTATTCGAAATATGTAATTTAGAAAAAAGTTGTCTTCTTTCAAGTAAATTTGATTTGTTTCTTTCATAGTATTAATATTACATCAAATTGTGGTTCAGTTATATTTTTAATATATTTCTATTTGTTTTAATCGAAAGTGTCAACAAATTGACAGAGAAAAGAAATATCGAGATGATTTTTCGATTTGTTATAATAACTTTAATGACAGTGATTCATTTATTTAATGACCACGTTACAAATCACATCTGTGTGTGAAATGATATGGTCAAATGTCACGTGTTGATTACCAGGAAACTTTTGCACAAACAGTCAGGTGAGATTCAATACGATTGTTACTATCTGTGGCTGTACAAAATAATCACAAAATCAAGTAACTAGACGTAAAGACAGCATTTTTATATGGAGAACTTGAACACACCTATTTATGACTTAACAAGAAGGGTTGGATCATGACGAAAACATGGTATGTAAATTGAACAAGTCACAATATGGGTTAAAACAATTCCCTCGCTGCTGGAATGCAAAATTCGACTCTACACCGAAAAGAGTTTTAGTAGTAGTTTTAGTATTTATACGGAACAAATTTTAAACAGATTTGAAATGACTAATGCTAATCCTAATACTGTTCCAGTCGACCCTCACATAAAGCCACAGTGGGAAGATACTACCTCACTTCTGCTGTTCATAATAACACAGCTTGTTCCGTCAAATTTTATTTGGCTACCATCGCAAATAATCTGACTTAGAGACAATAGATTTGTTGCCAGTTTAGGAACACATAATACTTTTGTAAAAAGCACCTTTTTGTTTTGACCTTCATCGTCATAATGGTCCAACCTCACTTGTACTGAACATTGCACAGATTATACTTTGTTGTCTGCGACTCTGATTTTATGTATGACAGGAGCCGTCATATTTTCAAGCATGTTCTTACGTCTTGTCATGTGTGACGATGCACCGGAAGCTACTTGCCATGGGTCATTTTGGCTGGATGTTGCCTCAAACACAACAGCATATGATGAACTACTTGCTTTTTGTTGAACATTCTTGGTCCTGGATTTGCATTTGAGGACTTTTATGACCTTACTTATTACAAGTGTAGCTCCCTTACTTACTTTGTTTCTTGTGGTTGTTATTGTTGACTGAGAATACTGTTGAGTCACTTTCAGGTTGTTTAACATCTTGTGATAGTTTTGATTTCACAGAAATTGAAGTTATCTTCATGCCGGAGCTATCAATAGCAATAATCATTGGTTGATAGGACTCTGGTAGACCGGAGAGTAGCAATGTAACTAGCCATTCATCGTCAACTGCGAAACCAATGTTTCTGAGCTTGTGAGCAGTACACATAATTTTGCTCACATATTTCTCTACGTTTTGACATACAGTAAGTGAAGTGTTATAGAGATCACGCAGCAGCCCATCACAGCGTGTCAACAAAGAGTCATCAAATACTTATGAAAACGTATCCCATACTTCTTTTGCAGTACTACTCTCTTGCATGTGCACGTAATTTATTTAGTCAACTAGTAAATTTATCTTAGTTTTTGCCTTTGTGTCTCGTTTTGTGTCCACAATGACACATGTGGTGGGGTCTATGCAGTTCCACAACTCCTCTTGCTGTAGGTATGTTTTTAGAGCAAATCGCCATGTTACGTAATTATCTCGGCCGGTTAACTTTTCAATTAATGCCAATTGATTGTTTGCTGACAATTTAAGAACCCTTATTCCAGATGTTACGAGAAAACACTTTTCAATTGTCGTATTGACGTTTTAGGTTAACTTCATTACTTTTCTCAGTAAGTAAGCCATTCTGGGCTTCCCTGGGCTTTTCTGGCTCCATAACCTGTTAATTTTTCTTAAAACAATTTATAATTTCAGGAGAAAAACTTATATTTAAGATTTTAGTGTTAAAATTACAACTTAACTGTCTACAGGCGCACAATTCAAATTACAATTTTAACAGTTTATGTGTAGTTTCAGTACACTCCTACAGGTCATCGCATCAGTCACAATTGGATTCCCAAGAGAAAATGAAACATTATTTGTTTTAAGTTGTGTTATAATTTTTCATTCTTTATAATAGCCTAAGCTACATTGCGCTGTAAATTGAGAAGAATGCTTCAGGTAAACTACTTTGGGTTAACAAGACTGCATTAAATTAACTGAGGAATGCATATTATCGGAATTTGTAAGCTGGGTCATCTCCTTGATTAATATTTATATGATCCCATTTTTCGCACATTTTGGCAGACTGAAATATCCTCTTTCTGTAATTCGCCAAAGAGCATTATAGGATCGGACACCAAACAAAACAAAATTACACAAAGATCAGTTGTCAAGATTGTCAGTGAGTTGTCAAAAAATACGAGCCGAAACTGAGACTGAGACGACTAGCCATTAGTGGTACCAAATAATTCCATTCAATTAGAAACGTTAAATAATTACTTTAATAACAAGGAGTTTATTTTCTATGAGAAGGCTCTTCTAATTCTTAGGGTACTTGGTCTAAAATACTTTAATACAATTCAATATACATAAATTTCAACACTGAACCATAAATGGTGGGGTGCGTCGTAGTTACACAATTTCGACATCACCTCCTTGGGGGTGACCGAGTTCCAAGAAGTTTTCTGAGTTTTGGAGCTGGGAGACTTTGCAGGAGTAGGGGTGGCTAGTTGGGACAAAGATTTGGGATTAGCGTTAGGAGTAGGGGTACTATCAGTGTTTACCGATAGCATCCCTAGTTTAGACGACAAAGCTGTGTAAGCACTCTTTCACTCTCTGTATCTCACCTTCACTTAGCTTTTCTTTTTTCCGGATCATACACATGGTTTATTGGTTTAGTAACCGAGGTTACAAGCCAAATTAACAGCTCTTCTCTTTCGGTTATGGTAACCATTATAACTAAATTCAGACAAAAGAAGGACGAAAAACTCAAAAAAAATTGTAATTTTCAACAATATTCCCTGGTTGCTACCCACACTTTGAACAATTGACAAAAGTCGCTAACAATAAGAGACTTTTCTGTCGTTATCAATGGCAGAGGTAACGATCGTCATTTAACCAAGTTTCGGTAGCAACTACGGAAAAGTGTTGGTAGTGATATTTTCGTTTTTATTTAGTGACCCTATTAAAGTTCCTATTAAAAGACAAGAATCGTGAAATAAGAAAAGGAAAAGGAGTCTCAAATCCAGGTTCTATTGGCAGAAAGGAAGGCGGTACCATATCCAACGACACAGCTAATTATTGTAAAGCCGGTTACATTAGAGTACATTAGAGTACCAATTAATTCTCTGTATCGTGTGAGGTCTTTGAATGGTTTTAAATCTCTGTTAAATTTTGAGTTACAGTCATACAGTGTTTTAATTGGATTGCAATCCACCATTCTGAATTTCTCTAAAACATATTTTTTTTGTTTAAGTGTTACTCCTTTCTTACTTTGGTTAATTTCTATTCTAAAGAAAAACCTAGCAATCTTTGATCTTCAATTTCTCAGCTAATTCTCTTTTAATTTCATTACCAGTTAGTTTTTTGAGAGCTCTTTTGTACTCCTTAAATTTTTCAAAAACTTTTCTCTTTGACTTAAGGAAAAAACCTGGAACCACCTATTATAATCATCTATTGATGTAAGAAGATATCTTGATCCACCGCTGAATCTGACTCGCATTGGTCCGCAGATATCTGAATGAACAATATTCAGTAACTACTTACTTCTTCCTTCTCTGTCAGTAAAGGGTTTCCTTGCTTGCTTACCTCGTTGACATTGTCACACCACATGGGTAATTTATCATTATCCAATTTATTACCGTGTACCAGTCGCTTTCTGTACAAATCCTGTACGCCTTTGCAATGTAAGTACTGTAGTTGTCTATGCCACAGGAAATTAATAGTTAAATATTCTCTCTTTATTAATGAGGTTCTGTTAGAGCATTTGTCAACATTGGCAACGTCTAATGCGCAACCCCCTCCCCTTAGTTAGTTAGGGTGAATTAGCTTTAAGTTACTTACTTTTAAGTCAGCTCGAGAGCAACACACAACGTTCAGATGCTCTGAGCAATATAAACAGAAAAATCACAAACTTGGCAGTTTTACTAGTCCAGCACATACAAAACATTGATCCTTCGAGCAGAAACTATTACACATACAAAACATTGGTCCTTCGAGCCGGATTTACGTGTACAAGATTAGCAAGAAGCAAGGGCGAACGGAAAATACCTGTTCAACACACAGAAGAATACGTGGCTATAAGTTCCGTCGTACCGAAAACAGCAATTAGTGTTCAATTGGCAACGGTTCCAGTTGAAATAACCAGTGCAGGCAAGTCAAGTTTGGATTTGGCATCGATTCCAGAAGAATTCCAGCAAAAGGAAGTCTAATCAACATCCATAGCAACATCAAGGTCATTTCAAAAACATACCAGGGTTTCAAGTCAAAAGGGCCTGCATTGCACGTGTCCACAACCATTGGTTTCAAGTCGAAAGGCCTGCGTAACACGTGTCTACAACCACTTGAGTCTTTGTTTCCCATCTACTACCTGCATGCACATTTGCCAATTTAAAAAATTCTTTACATTTGAAAAACAAAACGATCACAATGTCTACTGAAAGCATTAAGAAATTACAATGTAAACGTCGTACAATCAAAGGCAAGCTGACCAGGTTGCAAAATTACGTAAACTCTATAGACACCGCAATCATTAATGACGAATTAATAGCACAATTAAGAATTCGTTTGGAAAAACATTCGTGTATATTAGATGAATTTTCTTCCATTTGTACAGAAATATACTACCTCGAAGATAATGAGGATAGTTCTGAATTGGCGGAGTTTGAAGATTCATTCTATGACGTTACAACAAAAATTACTAGATTAATCAACGATTATACCATAAATAATCAAACACAATCGAATACGTCATCATCAGATACAGTCGCGAGCAATCCAATTACAGGTATAAAATTGCCTACAATAAATCTACCTTGTTTTAAGGGCCACTACGACGGTTGGCTAGAATTTCGCGATGCATTTAAGTCATTGATACATGCAAATCAATCTTTGTCCGACGTTCAAAAACTTTATTATTTGCGCTCGTGTCTTCAAGGGGATGCTGCTCGAGTCCATTGAAATTACTGCATATAATTATGATATTACTTGGCAATTGTTAGAAGATAGGTTCGAGAACAAGTCCCTAATAATTCACAATCATATTAAAGCCATTTTCGATCATCCAAATGTTACAAAGGAATCACATGTTCAATTGCGAGATCTCTGCGACTCTGTGACAAAAAACTTGCGTGCTCTAAAATCTTTGGGCGAGCCGACAGATACGTGGGATACTCTTATAATTTACATAATCGCAACCAAAATGGACGATATTACCCGACGCGAATGGGAGATCGTCAACAACAACTCACAAATTCCAAACATGGCGGATATGTATAAATTTCTAAAAGGGCGTTGTGAGCTTTTAGAGAAACTGGAACATGAAAGGTCTAAAAAGCCAAAGAACAAACCATTCAAATCAAGCGCATATGCCACTGTGTCTGTCAAGGTCAGTTGTTATTATTGTAAAAAGGATCATGCAATTTACAACTGTAATAAATTTAAAGGGCTCTCAATAAATGACCGTATCTCAAAAACATGCCATTCATTTAGTTGTCGAAAATGTGGCAAAAGGCATAATACCTTACTACATATTGAGACACATGTTGGCAGTGAAATTGTCACTGACACTGAAGTGCCAGTTACCATTGTCAATCACTCGGTGGCAAATGAACAAAGGCAAGTCTACTTGTCAACAGTCTTAATTCATGTAACAGATGCACAAGGCAACAATCAAGTTCTACGTGCACTACTTGACAACGGGTCCCAAAGTTCATTTGTGACTGAAAGGGCTGTTAAAATGTTAAATTTAAATAAACACAAAACCCAAATTAAAATTTCTGGTGTTGGTCAAACTATATCGGAGATTCAATATCAAACAATACTCGACATTTCTTCTGTTCAAGGTTCATTCAAAACATGCGTTTCATGTTTAATTATGAATAAGATCACAGAACCCATACCTTCTACTACAATGCCAAAATATAACTTTACACTTCCAAGTCGTATTACTTTGGCAGATCCTACTTTCAATATATGCAATGATATCGACATCCTATTGGGTGCCGACATATTTTGGAAGGTTCTACTGCCTGAGCGTGTTTCACTGGGAAAACATAATCCTATGCTGCAAAATACGTCCTTTGGGTGGATCGTTATAGGAGGTTGGAGTAAAGGGAATCAGAGGCATTCAGTCAATTGTTTAGTCGTAAACAAAACTGATGAAATCGTGAAGCGTTTTTGGGAAATAGTGGAAATAGGTGATTCGTATCAAATATTTAATGAAAGGGAACAGTTTTGCGAGAATCATTTTAAAGATCATTATGAGCGCGACTCGTCTGGCAGATTCATTGTACGAATTCCGTTTAACGACAAAAAAGGTCAGCTAGGCGAATCAAGGCAAGGAGCATTAAATAGATTTCAGTCGCTAGAAAGAAAATTAGCGAAAAATAGCCATTTAAAACAAAGTTACGATGAATTCATGCAAGAATATATCGACCTAGGACACATGAAACAAGTCGAGGATGTAGGTGATGAGAAGATTGGTACTCAATATTATTTACCTCATCATGCGGTTTTAAAAGAATCAAGTTTGACAACAAAAATACGTGTTGTATTTGATGCGTCGGCCAAGACAAGTAGCGGTCTTTCGCTAAATGATGTTCAATGCAGCGGCCCGACCATACAAAATGAGTTGTTTTCCATACTATTGAGATTCCGAATTAATCAATATGTTCTCACAGGAGATATATCAAAAATGTATCGTCAAGTTCTGGTTCATTTTGATGAACGATGCATGCAAAGAATATTTTGGAGATTCAACAAAAATGAAGCAATACAAACCTATGAGCTGGCAACCGTAACTTACGGCACAGCATCAGCACCATTCTTAAGTGTTAGATGTTTGAAACAATTAGCTATGGATCCCTCAACAGAGTTTCCCGAAATTAGCAGGATCATTGAGAATGATTTCTATGTAGACGATGTGATTACGGGTGCTAATTCAAAGGCAGAGTTACTGCGCATTCAGCGAGAACTGTCAAACATCTTACAACGGGGCAAGTTCGAACTGCGCAAATGGTTGTGTAATGATTCAGAATTGTTATCTAAATTTCAAGTAAATAACAATTTAAATGTTGGATTAATTCATTTGGGACCAAATGACAATAATAAGACGCTTGGTATACTATGGAATGCTTGTAACGACATTATTCAATTTGAAACAAGTCAGCTTAAATATTCTCAACAATTTCCAACCAAACGTTTCATTTTGTCAACAATAGGTCAAATATTTGATCCTTTGGGATTGATTGCACCTGTCACAATTTTGGGAAAAATCCTTATTCAAAAATTGTGGTTACAAAAACTAGATTGGTATGATCCCATATCTGTTCATTTATCCAGTCTATGGTCAGAATTTGTAAATAATATTCAAAATTTGAATAACTTGAAGATTGATCGGTTTGTGTTGAAGCCAGAGTACGAGGAATGTGAGCTCCACGGTTTTGCAGACGCGTCTGAAGCGGCTTACGGTGCCTGTATTTACCTACGATGTAAGGTTAAAAATCAGTACTTTGTTCAAATGCTTTGTTCCAAATCAAAGGTTGCGCCAATTAAACAGGTATCATTGTCAAGGCTTGAATTATGCGCTGCAACATTACTCGCAAAATTAACAGACAAGGTACGACGATCAATCAGACTCAACATTCAAGCACAATTATTTTGGTCAGATTCCACGATTGTTCTTTGTTGGATACGAGGTTGTCCATCGCGTTGGAAAACCTTTGTTGCAAATCGCGTGGGTGTGATTCAGTCACTTACAAAACAAGAACAATGGAATCATGTAAGGTCTCAGTCAAATCCTGCAGATTTATTATCACGAGGTACGAATGCAGATGTTTTAAAAACCTCCACGTTTTGGTCAAATGGCCCACAGTGGCTCATTAAAGATAAGTCAGAATGGCCAGAATTTACGGAATCTGAACCGAATATAATTCCAGAGCAAAAAACTGTTTGTTTGCAAACAACCATTACAGACGAATCCATCTTCATACGATATTCGTCGATAACAAAATTAAAGCGCGTTGTTGCATACATGTTAAGATTTATTTCAAATTGTAAAGAAAAAAAAACTATCTGGCCCTCTGAGCTGTACCGAATTAAAAAATTCTATGGTAGTTTTGCTACGTGTAATGCAACAAACTACATTTGTTACTGAGTATAATGATTTGGTAAATAAAAGGCCAATTAATAAAAAAAGCAGACTATTGTCTTTAAATCCGTTTATTGATAACGACAATTTAATACGTGTGGGTGGTCGATTAGTTAACGGTGATTATAATTTTAACAAAAAACATCCTGTCATCTTACCAAAGAGTCATGTTTTAACAGAATTGGTCCTCAGAAATGAGCATGTCAGACTGTTACATTGCGGACCTCAACAATTATTATTTTCCGTACGGGATAATTATTGGCCAATCTCAGGTCGCACCGTATTTCGAGGAATAATTCGGAAATGTATTCGATGTTTTAAGGCTAAGCCAACGAATACGGAATATTTGATGGGTAATCTGCCTGAATGCCGCGTTAATCAGTTCAATCCTTTCACAAACGTTGGTTTGGATTACGCAGGACCATTTTTGTTGACAGAGAGAATAACAAGAGGTGCAAAAATCATAAAGGCTTATGTTTGTGTCTTCGTTTGCATGGCTTCAAAGGCTATCCCATTTAGAATTATTAACTAATTTGAGCACAGAGGCATTTTTACAAATGTTAAAAAGGTTCATCGCTAGACCAGGTTTGCCCTCCAACATATATTCCGACAATGCCACCACCTTTGTTGGTGCAGACTCCGCATTGAAAGAAGAATTTCTGTTTGTTGACACTAACGTAGATAATATTAATCAATTCTTGAATAAAGAAGGTATTACGTGGCATTTCATTCCTGTGCGATCACCTAATTTTGGAGGTATATGGGAAGCTGGTGTTAAAAGCTTTAAACATCACTTGAGGCGACTATTAGGCAATGATAAGTTTACGTTTGAAGAGTTTTATACGGTAATGTCACAGATTGAAGCAGTTTTCAACTCGCGTCCAATAAGTCCATTATCAACAAATCCAGATGATTTATCTCCGTTAACGCCGTCATTTTCTAATTGGCAAATGTTTAACTTCAATTCCTGAACCTGTCCTTTCCCACATTCCTGTCAACCGACTCAATAATTACCAACGACTGGATCAACTGAAACACCACTTTTGGCAACGTTGGCAAAAAGAGTACGTGTCCGAACTCCAAGCCAGGTTGAAATGGAAACAAGCGGGTCAACACATCCTCAAACCAGGACATCTTGTCATCATTAAGGACGATCAACTGCCCCCTCTACAGTGGCGTATGGGACGCATTCTTGAGTTACATCCTGGTGAAGATGGAGAAGTGCGTGTAGTGAGTGTAAAAAGCACAACCGGTGTGCTAAAACGAGCAATTTCGAAAGTGTGTGCGCTACCTTGTGATTGACTTTTCTATTATGACTCCTATTCTGATTTCCAATGTATTAATTATATTCTATTTGTCTATTGAAAATTGTATTTTCAAGGCGGGCGGCATGTTAGAGCATTTGTCAACATTGGCAACGTCTAATGCGCAACCCCCTCCCCTTAGTTAGTTAGGGTGAATTAGCTTTAAGTTACTTACTTTTAAGTCAGCTCGAGAGCAACACACAACGTTCAGATGCTCCGAGCAAAATAAACAGAAAAATAACAAACTTGGCAGTTTTACTAGTCCAGCACATACAAAACATTGGTCCTTCGAGCAAAAACTATTACACATACAAAACAGGTTCTTTCTCATTGAAAATGGTAATTAGAAGAAATACTTATGTACAGTAGTGCTAGAAATGAAACCGATCGTACCAAACTGTTATTTTTAGGGAATAATTTTGGCTAAATTCATTACTTATACTTACAGGAATTCCCAACTAAACACAGAATAACGCTCCATAAAACAACACATTGATTTGTTTTCAGAATAAATTATGATTTTTGTTTATTGGAACAAGGAGGCCTCTCCGGGCACCGATGCGAAGATCATGGCCTAAGAGTAATTAACCACAAAGGTTTAGGAAAATAGAAGGGAAAACTAAAGAGGTACGTAACAATCACTACATGGTAAAGAAAAGATGTCCCAAAGAGACGCAGAGGTCTAGACAGCCAAGAGACAAGGTCTCTTGTATCTGTCGGATTCACAGGGTTGGATATCATGCAAGCATGCAATCTCCGGATTAGAGTGTTGAAAGATACATCTCCGGAGATTGAGGGCATGCTATTTTCTCTGAGGCTATGAAATATGAAAAAATATGCAAGAAATCCGAAAAAAGTACAAGAAAAAATCACAATCTATCAAAAAGGCTGAGGACTAAAGCAGGTACTTTCATTTTATGGAAAGTTTTCCATAGTATGGGCATACGTTTCAACTCATCTAACATCTGAGAATTAAGCATGTTTATAGTAATTATAATATTAGAATTGTGCTGTAGTTGTTTTTGCTTATATTTTAATCTGTAATTTATGACGGAAAAGGTGTTTCCTAAATAACTATATATATATATATATATATATATATATATATATATATATATATATATATATATCTGTATATTTTTCCACTGAATAATTGGAGGTTGAAAAAATTGGCAATGTGTCGAAACCATTTTATAACACCAAACTAGTATTAAAATATCGACATAAGTTAAACAAAGTAGTCTTATTTGTAAAGTTATGTTATATTTAAATATTTGGGAATCTCATTTATGGTCATCCACTGTAGGTTGAAATACAAGGATGAGATTGATTCGAAACAGTTCTACCATCAAAAATATTATAACAAATTGAAAAATCATCACGATATTCCTTTGCTCTGTCAATTTGCTGAGACCGTGGATTAAAACGAATTATAAGAAAAGATATAACTGAACCACAATTTGGTGTTATATTAATACAAAGTAAGAATCAAATCAAATTTGCTTGAGAGAAGACAACTTTTTTCTAAATTACATACTTCTGACATATGCCATAAAGAAACAAAATTTGACATGTTATTTTATTTTTTGACAAAGAATTCGTTGCTATTGAAACTTGAAAGTTTGTAAAATGTCACTCAGTCACACACCTACTCGTTTTATTTTGTAATTACAAATTAATTAAAATTTTATTTATGTGTTTATACATCAGGCTAGTTATCTTGTTTTCAATTATATTCCTCACCTTATAATAGTTGAAACTTCTCTTAGCAGCAATCTATTCAGCAGCAATAAATGTCAAAGAGGGATCTGCAACTGATTTGATTTCAGTGACTCTCAGGGCTAGTAATCTAAACCTTCAGACGGTAAGTTGCTATTTTTGTAACTGTTTAAATATTTCACCTTTTTAAATAAACAGTAAATTCACGTAGTTGATTCTTTCAGCTTGAATAAGTGAGCGACAGATTTCAACTATGCACTGAATTTTTCTCCTTCACCTTTAGTTATCACCCTCAAACAACACTAATATACCAATCTTTCCATATTTGATAATTTTATGTCGCAAATTATTTAGATTTTTCATGTCTGGATGACAAGTTCAAATAATGTTATCACAATTTATAAACCAAATCATGAAATAGTAATTCACACTATTTCACAATTTTCTGGGAAAATAAAGATTTGCAATCTTTGTTGGGTTGAAATTTATAATTAATAGATTTATCTGTTGCAGTTTTGTTAAAACTTTCATCTACTTTAGTGCATATATATTTTTAGTGTTTCCATATTTTCTTGGGAGTAGGCATGTTTTGACAAAACACTGACAACATCATCGAGAACTAAAGTTGTAGTATTTTCGTCCTGCTTATTCGGTTATCATATAATCGCGATACCGATTATGGGAAGAAGTTATTATATACAATCAAACATCGCGGAGCCTTGTATCCTATTAAGCAGTATTCTTCTAAAATATCTGTAATAAGGTATATCATAATTGAAATGAAAGTTTATGCTCTTATAGACATTCAAGAAGTGAGACACAATTTACTTGCTTTACCTGTATGCTCCATACTAGCTTCAAAAATATGTTAAAATCGTGGTAGTAACTCTCCATATGCGTTGGGATGTAGATGGAGTTCTTAGATACTTTATTTAAATTTGCAATCTGTAAAAAGTAATAATTTTTGAGGGTATTGCAAATATGACCTTCAAAAATTGATTGAATAAATCAAATTGTAGAAGAGAATGAAAAACACAGTGACCAAAGATTTTTTTGAAAGAAGGAAAATAACGGAGCGATTTTTAATTAGGGATGTCTCAATATGATTATACGGCGTTGTAGTGCGTTGATTCAGTCAACCAAAGGGGCGGTATATATAACACGATATTTTACACTAAAAACTCTCTGTACTCTGTAATATTGTATAACTTTGGTTAACCTTTGATATATATACAAATCGGGATTCTTTTTTACAGTTTCAAAGACATTTTAGTGTTTTGTTAATATATCATATGTCCTAACTTTATTTGAGTGAACTTTAAATATGATATGATATGGTAATATTTTGATACAGCAAGATTAAAGCCCACGGGAAATTTTCATGTGGCTTGATTTCCGAGAATTTCACAATTAATTAACACTATTTGAAATCAGAGCTCTAAAATAGATATATTTCGTTATTAATGTAATTGTTACAATATTCCGCCTTGATTAACTGCAATAAATTATGTATCTAAGGGAATCCAAATTTAAAAAACAATAGAATACTTGTTGTAACCTAGCATCTGTTATTTACAACTGTTCCCAAAACTTAATTTAAAATATTAACAATTTCAACATTCAAGAGATACTGCGAAAGAAGTGAGACACAATTTACTTGCTTTACCTGTATGCTCCATACTAGCTTCAAAAATATGTTAAAATCGTGGTAGTAACTCTCCATATGCGTTGGGATGTAGATGGAGTTCTTAGATACTTTATTTAAATTTGCAATCTGTAAAAAGTAATAATTTTTGAGGGTATTGCAAATATGACCTTCAAAAATTGATTGAATAAATCAAATTGTAGAAGAGAATGAAAAACACAGTGACCAAAGATTTTTTTGAAAGAAGGAAAATAACGGAGCGATTTTTAATTAGGGATGTCTCAATATGATTATACGGCGTTGTAGTGCGTTGATTCAGTCAACCAAAGGGGCGGTATATATAACACGATATTTTACACTAAAAACTCTCTGTACTCTGTAATATTGTATAACTTTGGTTAACCTTTGATATATATACAAATCGGGATTCTTTTTCACAGTTTCAAAGACATTTTAGTGTTTTGTTAATATATCATATGTCCTAACTTTATTTGAGTGAACTTTAAATATGATATGATATGGTAATATTTTGATACAGCAAGATTAAAGCCCACGGGAAATTTTCATGTGGCTTGATTTCCGAGAATTTCACAATTAATTAACACTATTTGAAATCAGAGCTCTAAAATAGATATATTTCGTTATTAATGTAATTGTTACAATATTCCGCCTTGATTAACTGCAATAAATTATGTATCTAAGGGAATCCAAATTTAAAAAACAATAGAATACTTGTTGTAACCTAGCATCTGTTATTTACAACTGTTCCCAAAACTTAATTTAAAATATTAACAATTTCAACATTCAAGAGATACTGCGAAACTTTAGAGCAGTAGGTCTCTCACCATTCAAAAAATCAACAACTACAAACACGCCATTAATTTATTTCAGATGTAATTCATGAGGAATAACACATAATTTCTAATGGAAGTCAAATTTGATGATTAACATCAGTGAATCAAATTTAAATGAAAAAAGTGTGTGGTTTAAATTAATGGTTAAGACTTGAATAATACTATATGGAATAAATAATGAAATTAATTATTAACAATTTCTTAAAACGAGAGAATAAGTTTTTGAGAACTCTGGTTCTGTACGTGTGTTTTGACAACTAACTGTCAACTGATGTTGGAGTTATTTCATTTTGCTTGTTGGCCGATTTTATAATGGCCTTACCAAGTATACAAAGTTGTTATTCTAAATTGTCGAGATATTCTGAACACAGGATCCTATAATAATAATCGAGGAGCTATTTTCCTGTCACAGTTAACTGTGTGGCATTCTGCTGATATAATTTAATTTACAATGCGAAAAAATATCTTATTCTTGAAAATAAAGCTTACGCTATAACAGAGTCAAGAATTGAGACGCAATTTACTTGGAAAATCATTTATTTAGAATACCGATCAGACATGTAGTAGATGTTAAGATTCTGCATATAGCATATAGATAAACCAAGTAAATTGTGTGTCACCTCTTGAATGTTTATCTTTCTTTTCAGTTATGTTATACCTTATTGCACGGTAAAGTAGTTTTTTTAGAAAAATACTACTTAAAATGATCCCAGGTTCCTATAATCGCGATTATAACCTGCGTAGCGGTTACGAGCTCTCAAGAAAACGTGGAGACATTTAAAATATATATGCACTAAAGTAGATGAAAATTTCATCAAAATTACAAATGAGCTATTAATTATAAATTTCAACTCAACAAAGATTGCAAATTTTTACACAGAAAATTGTGATTTGATTTTGTTTATAAATTGTGTTGTCATTATTTGAACTTGTCATCTAGACATGAGGAATCTAAATAAATTTTGACATAAAATTAGCAAAATTAGAAAGATTGGTATCTTAGTGATGTTTGAGGGTGATAATCCAACCAAACGTGAAAGAGAGAAATTCAGTACCTAGTTGAAATTTGAAGCTCACTAATTCTTGCTTAAAGAATCAACTACGTGAATTATGTTTTGATTTAAAAAGGTGACATATTTAAACAGTTACAATAATAGGAACCTACTGTCCGAAGGTTCCGATTACGAGTCACTGAAATCAAATCAGTTGTAGATGTCTCGACGACATTTATTTTCCATCAAAGGAATACTGTCTGTGAATCTGACAGATAATTAACATGTGAATAGAAATTGTTTTCATTAACTTTATACTTAAATGCAGAAATATATTTTGCTACTAAGAGACGTGGGGGATGAAATTGAAAACAAGTAACTTGCCTGATGTATATACACATAAATAAAATTTTAATTAATTAGTTATTACAAAATTAACGAACATTTTGGAGTGAGTGTTGTATTGAGCGACATTTTGCAATCTTTCATATTTCAATAGCAACGAAGGAAGATTACGTCACCTTATGATGTATGTCAGCCTGTCCAATTATAGGCAAGAGTTATGGTTAATTCAATTAAACCTAATTCGAAATATGTGGTTTGGAAACACGTTGTCCTCTTTCAAATAAATTTGATTTGATCTTATATTGTATTAATATTACATCAAATTGTGGTTCAGTTATATTTTTTGTTATAATTCTATTTGTTTGAATCCACAGTGTCAACAAATTGACAGAGCAAAGAAATGTCGAGATGAGTTATAATAACTTTAATGGTAGAACTGTTCCGAATCAATTTCATCCTTATTTTTCAACTTACACTAAATGACTATAAATGTGGTTCCCAAATATTTAAATATAATATAACTTTCCAAATAAAACTATTTTGTTTGAGTTTTGTGGTTAATTTAATTAATTTTAACCTCCAATTAGTTAGTGGAAAGAAGTACTTAAATGATATATGCGACATAATTTTAGGAAACACATTTACTGATTACAGTACAGATTAAATTTTAAGGAAGAATAACTTCGTCACTATTCTAAAATTAAAATTAGAATAAACAAGCTTAATTCTCATATGTACGATGAGTTATAACGTAGGTCCGTACTATCGAAACATGGGACTCGAGATGGCGATGTGTGGGACAAGAATTGAACTTCTATCCAAAGAAAATTTCGACACGAGGCGGATTCAGGTAGAGGCGTTACTTACCAAAATCGATATGTCAGGGTGACACAAAAAGTGAATCAGCGCTTAAAACGTGGATGTAAATAAGATAAAAAGGTAAATGCGGACATAATCCTATGCATAAGCCCATCGGACCTCAAGAGTATCAAAGGATGCGAGATTCCCAAAGATTGAAATTGGAGTCAATCCATGCTTCAAATGGACCGGCACTATTGGAACAATTATTTTATATATTTTATATATAATATTTATTTAAGTATAAATAAAATTGGATAACGATAAATTACCCACGTGGCGTGACATATGTCAACGAGGTAAACAAGCAAGGATACCCTTTACTGACAGAGAAGTAAGAAGTAAGCAGTTACTGAATATTGTTCATTCAGACATCTGCGGACCAATGCGAGTCAGAACCAGTGGTGGATCAAGATATCTTCTAACATTTAGGTGTATTTTCTCATGTCAAAAGGAGAATTTCTTGAAAAATTTAAGGAGTACTAAAGAACTGTCGAAAAACAAACTGGTAATGAAATTAAGAGAAAATTAGCTGAGAAATCAAGATCAAAGAATGCTAAGTGTTTTTTGGAATAGAAATTAACCAAAGCAAGAAAGGAGTAACACTTAAACAAAAAAAAATATATTCAGAGTAATTCAGAATGATAGATTACAATCCAGTTAAAACACCCTATGACTGCCACCCAAAAGTTAACAGAGATTTAAAAATGTTTAAAGTCCCCACACGATACTGAGAATTAATTGGTAGTCTAATGTAGTCTAATGCAGCCGATCAAAACTGGGGCTTTACAATAATTAGCTGTGTCTTTCTGACAATCGAACCTGGATTTGAGGCGCTTTTTCAGTTTCTTATTTCACCGTTTTTGTCTCTTAATAGAAACTTATTCTGAAATGGAACTGGCGAAGTGCCGTGTGGTCCCAATAGGACTCTGAAGCACTCGAACTTCTTGCAGGCACGCTTGCTGTTTTCGCATTTCATGACCGCTAATTCAGTTATTAAATTGTTTATAGTACAAAAACCAAAACTTAATTCAGTTGTTTCTTGAATTGGTAACCAAGGTTACCAACCAAGTAAACAATTTTTTTTATTTGTCTGAATTTAATAACTAACTAAATTCAGACAAAAGATGGACAGATTTCAGTAGTTGCTACCCAAACTTGGATAAATGACGATCGTTACCGCTGCCATTGGTAACGACAGAAAAGTCTTTTATTGTTAGCAACTTTTGTCAATTGTTCAAAGTGTGGTTAGCAGCCAGGGAATATTGTTGATAGTAACAATTTTGGTGTGAGTTGTTTGGCATTCTTCTGTTTGAATTTAGTTATAATAGTTACCAAATTCGAAAGAGAAGGGTTGTAACATCGGTTACTAAATCAATAAACTATGTGTAGTGTCCGGAAAAGAGACAAGCTAAGTGAAAAACTCAATAAAACCCGAAAGTCTGCCGACGTTTCCAGAGGTACCCAATTTCCTTAGTGTTCAAATTTATGTATATTGAATTGTATTAAAGCATTGCATATTCTTCAGACAACAAAAGTATGTTTTACTTTTGATTAATAAACATATCGCCTTCATTGCTGTTGGAACCTGAATATGTACAAAATGTAATTTGATTTCAAAACTGAACTTGAACAATTATTTGGTAACTTACAATTTCGTCGTTGAAAAGACGAAAACTACAAAAGAAATAAGTATTTACTTTTTACACGTGAGCTGTTTGTTTCATTTTTTAGCTTTCAATGCAAACACAAATTTAAACAATATCGTTTTGTCATGAAAATATTTTTGTTTATATTCAAAAAATAATAATAATTTTTTCCAGATTGATGTTTTTAATGAACTCAGAAGTCAGATTTATCTAGTAATAGAGGTCCTTATGATATTCCTTCTACAGTATTGAATGAATTGTGGATTATAATTAACAAAGCCTCTAACCATGATATTTAACTTGTTTTTAAAATGTGCTTTATTTCCTAATGCACAGAAAAATTCATTTATTATACCTACCTTAAAGAATGGAGATAGTTTACTTGTAACAAATTTAGGCCTGTATGAAAAATGTTTTGTATTCCATAATTGTCCAAAAAAATTCATTTCCAAAATAATTATGCCATAGTTCCAAAATATTATAAATGAGAGTCAACACGGATTTTGCAAATGTAAATCTTCTGCGACCAACCTTCTTATTTATAACAATTCGACAGTTATCATTTACAGATTGATGTTGTTTATACAGACTTTTAAAAGGCATTTGATAGAATCTGCCATGATTTATTGTTTGCTTAACTAACTGGGCTGGAGTTGTCAAGTAAGTTTTCCACTGTAGATAATCATAACGATTGTAATATAAAGTGATTAGTTTTTTAAAAAAAATAAATCAACACTATTTTCGAAAGTTACACTTTAGGTAAAAGGTTTTAATGTAATATGTTTGAAATTTAGAAATGTGTAATAGATTAGGCGGTAGTTTATCTAGAAAAGTTGGTTTGGCTCAAACTAATATAAATTTGCGTAAATGTAAAAGAAAAGCTGGTGAATATTCTGGTGCTGAAAGAGTTCAAACACAGAGGTTCAAGAATACAGATATTATTAAAAAGCACTGATTGCAGAACAATTTTTAAATGGGATGGACAGTAATTTAGCATATAAATTCCAGCTTAAAGTATGCGTTATTGTTGAAGAAGAAATTATGAGTAGAAATATTTAATCTTTCCATTTCTCTGTTAACATCATCTATTACTGACTAGTAATTAATAAGTCAACTTAGTTGTCACGCCCTTCCAAATTCTGTCAATGTCAAAACTTTTCGGGTTATTCATCAAACTCTCTAATACCCTCAAAAATTATTTCTTTTTACAAATTGCAAATTTAAATAAAGCATCCTAAGAACTCCATTTACAATTCAACGCATATGGAGAGTTACTACCACGATTTTAACACATTTTTAAAGCAAGTATGGAACATATAAGTAGAACAAGTAATCATGTCTCACTTCTTGAATGTCTATAATAGTGTAAGCGTTCCTTTTAATTATGTTGCCCTTGTTGCACTATAAAGTAGATATTTAGAAAAATACTGGTTAATAGGATCCCAGGCTCTGCGATGCTTTGTCGTATAAAATAACCTCTTTTTATAATCGGTATCGCGATTATAAGATCAGCAATTAACCAGAACGAAAATATTCCAACATTAGTTGACTAAGTTGTCAGAGAGCTGTCAAAACGTGCGTACTCGTTAAGAACACTCAAGAAAACGTGGAGACACTAAAAATATATATGTAACAAACCAACAAAAAATGCTATTACTTATAAATTTCTACTGTAAAAAGATTGCAAATCTTTACGTAGAAAATTGTAGAATAGAAATCAATATTTCATGATTAGGTTTAAAAGTTGTGTTGACATTATTTGAACTTCTCATCCAAACATGAGGAATCTAAATAATTTTCTTCATAAAATTAGCAAATATGGAAACATTGGTATCTTAGTGTTGTGGGAGACTGATAACCCAACCAAAAGTGAAAGAGAAAAATTGTCGCTCACTAATTCAAGCTGGAAGAATCAACCACGATAATTTACTGTTGATTTAAAAAAGTGAAATATTTAAACAATTATAATAACGGCAACTTTTTGTTTGAAGGTTTCGATTACGAGTCCTGAAAAATCACGGAAATCACGAACTTTCAAGTTTCAGTAGCAACGAAAGAATTTTGTTTATCAAATAAAAGAAAATAACATTTATGTTGCTAAGATTACGTTTCCTTGTGACATATGCCAGACGTTACAATATAAACAAAACATCCAATGTCCAATTATTGGGGCCTTTTGTTAGAGTCCCCAGGATCTCTCGGGCAGTCCCGCTCCACAAGCCAGTGGTGGCGGGAGGCCGACGGATCAACTGCAAGCCCAATCCTCACCCAGGGAGGTTCTAGGACCTTCCTCAGATTGGGCTTGTTCTTCCGGGAACCAGTTGACAGGGGGCTGGCATCTTTGTCAGTCCCGTCTTCTGGTTCAACTTCACCCGTGTATGTATATACACACCCTTTCCCCCATATGTGCTAGCACATATGGTTTCCAATTGGTTATGATCTCCGGATCGGTGCCCGGAGGGGGGTTTACACTTTCCCCTCTCTGTCCCCAGAAAAAAAAAAAAAAAAAAAAAAAAAAAGTCCAATTAAACCATATTCGAAATATGTAATTTAAAAAAAGTTGCCTTCTTTCAAGTAAATTTGATTTCAGTAAGAAGAAATGCTAGTTGTGCCTATGTTGATGATGGCCTGTTATTCTCAATTGATGAATCAGAACTAAATTAATTTAAAAAAAAACTGAAAAACACATATTGGAATTAAAATAATGGAAACCCCAAGTAATATTTTGGGAATGCAAATAGAAAGTTTTAGTATTTATGTGGAACAAATTTTAAACAGATTTGAAAAGACTAATGCTAGTCCTAATACTATTCCAGTCGACCCTCACATAACACAGACTGTTCCGTCAAGTTTTACTTGGCGACCACCGCAAATAATCTGACTTAGAGACAATAAATCTGTTGCCAGTTTAGGAAACATAATACTTTTGGAAAAAGCACCTTTTTGTTTTGACCTTCATCGTCATAATGGTCCAACCACACTTATACTGAGCATTGCACAGATTATACTTTGTTGTCTGCGACTCTGATTTTATGTATGACAGAGTCATATTTTCAAGCATGTTCTTACGTCTTGTCATGTGTGACGATGCACCGGAAGCCACTTGCCATGGGTCATTTTGGCTGGATGTTGCCTCAAACACAACAGCATATGATGAACTACTTGCTTTTTGTTGAACATTCTTGGTCCTGGATTTGCATTTGAGAACTTTTATGACCTTACTTGTTACAAGTGTAGCACCTTGAATCCTTACTTGGTTGTTGGTTGTTTTCTTGATGACTGACAATACTGTTGAGTCACTTTCAGGTTGTTTAACATCTTGTGATAGTTTTGATTTCACAGAAACTGAAGTTATCTTCATGCCGGAGCTTTCAATAGCAATAATCATTGGTTGATAGGATTCTGGTAGACTGGAGAGTAGCACTGTAAATAGCCATTCATCGTCAACTTCGAAACCAATGTTTCTGAGCTTGTGAGCAGTACACATTATTATGCTCACATATTTCTCTACGTTTTAACATGCAGTAAGTGAAGTATTACAGAGATCATGCAGCAGCCCATCACAGCGTGTCAACCAAGAGTTATCCCATACTTATTTTGCAGTACTACTCTCTTGTATGTGCACGTAATTTATTGAGTCAACTAGTAGATTTATATTAGTTTTTGCCTTTGAGTCTCGTTTTGTGTCCACAATGACACATGTGGGAGGTTTTATGCTGTCCACAACTTTTCTTACTGTAGATGTGTATTTACAGCAAATCGCTAGGTTACGTAATTATCTCGGCCGGTTAACTTTTCAATTAATGCCAATTGATTGTTTGCTGACAATTTAAGAACCCTTATTCCAGATGTTACGAGAAATCACCTTTCAAATGTCGTATTGACGTTTTAGGTTAACTTTATTACTTTTCTCAGTAAATAAGCCTTTCTGGGCTTAAAAGAATTTATTATTTCTCAAGAAAAATTTATATTTAAGAATTTAGTGTTAAAATTACAACTTAACTGTCCACAGGCGCACATTTCAAATTACAATTTTAACAGTTTATGTGTAGTTTTAGTGCACTCCTACCAGCTCATCGCATCAATTACAATTGGCTTCCCAAGAGGAGATGAAACATTATTTGTTTTAAGTAGTGTCAAAATTTTTCATTCTTTATAATAGTGTAAGCTACATTGCGCTGTAAATTAGTAAACTAATTAGGGTTAACAAGACAGCATTAAGTTAACTAAGGAAAGGATATTATTATATTTAGTTCGCTGGGTCAGCATCAGTAATATTTATACGATCCACATTCCGCACATTTTGGCAGATTGAAATAACCTCTTTCCGTAATTCGCCAAAGAGCATTATGGGATCGCATACCGAACAAAACAAAATTACACAAAGATCAGTTGTCAAGATTGTCAATGAGTTGTCAAAGAATACGAACCGTATTCCATATCAGTCTTCAGAATTTTGCCAAACTAATTTAAGTGTTTCTTTTCTATGAAACCTTTTTTCTAAATGTTAGTGTATTGATCTTTTTGCTTTAATTCAATTCAATATACATAAATTTGAACACTGAACAATTTCTAACATTATCTCAATCATCTAAATCTTATCAATATTAAAATTTGCCCTGTATGTATATTATTTATTTCCTTGAAAAATATTACTTTTTACCAGTGTGCGTTTATATTCGGATTCAAATTCAGATAAATTTTTATTTATTTATAGATTTTATTATGATTAACCATGAGTGACAATAAAGTATGTATCTAAGGACATTTATATAAAATTTAAAAAACAAAAGAAAACTTACTGCATTGTCCCGGATGTGAATCGGGACGGTCTCAGTCGGGGATCGTCGTATCGGTACGGATATTCGAACCGGCACGACTTGGGCGCCGTGTCTGAAGGACAAAACTGGTCTGCCGGCGCTTCAAGAGGCCATAAGATTAAAATATCGGAACTAGAGGGTGAACTACAACGAATGAAAGTAAGTAATGCAGTAAGCTGTCTGCTAAACTACAGACACCTTCGGTAAATCCTGGAAATACTCCTACTTCTAACACCAATCCTTTCTCCCAACTAGCCACCCCACACCTCCAAAACGCAAGTTTTCCACGAAGTGGGTCACGCCTATAAAGGTGATGTCGAAATCGTCTGATGATGACGCACCCCTGTGCTCACCGAAAGGACATGAAAGTACTGGAAGTCTTTATATCCATTAAGGTCAAAAGCCAAAAGTGAATAATTGGAACAGTTTACCAGCATCTGGTTCTGATTTTTATTCCAATCATTGTGCATCAGTGGATATATTTTTAGTAACTGGAGATTGAAACCTGCCCCGAGTGAATTGGACTAATGATGAGTATAGTGTTTTCATGAGTTCTGAGGTTTACTCATTAAACTATCACTTATCATTAGTTGATTGGGATTTACTTTTTAGCAATATGGATGTTAATGATTGTGAGCACAAATCTTATGAAATTTTATAAAATATGTTCCAACTTGATCTACCTGTAAAAATATTTAAGAACTATGTTTCTTAAGTTGTTCTATAAAGGGCTTATGACATTAACAATTCGTTATTCCTTTGCAGATATTTGAATTTCGTTGTCCTAAACAAATTTAAATATTTTTCATAAAATCAAGTAGCACAAAAAGATTTCTATATTTGGTTACCACCAAATTTTAATCAGTTCATATCGAAACATACCTCTCTTATACATAATTTGTTTTCAGAATAAATTCAATAAATTAAGATTGAAATCTGAAAGTACTATGTAAAAGGCAAATGGTGGAAAGATTCTAGTTGTCCAAGAATTGGATTTAATTGTACGTATAATTTTCATCTGTATTCAAGATTTTTATAATTAATGATATATTTTATGCTAAAACACACACAAGTTAATTATTTAATTTAAATAGAAAACAAATAAACTATTTCGACGATTCGTTGGACATCAGGAATTAGTTACACATTGACAGACTGATTACTATCATATAAATGAAATTCCCGATATCGTGTGACAAAGCCACACGATATCGGGAAATATGAAACAAAAATCCAAGAAATCAAAAAAAGTACAAGAAAAAATCCCAATAAAGAAGAAAACAGCATTACCAAAAGTTCTACCAAAAAGGCTGAGGACTGGAATATTCCCTTTGGAGTTCCACATATCTGTCTGTGTATAAAGCAGGTACTTTCATTTTGAGAATTAAGCATGTTTATAATAATTATAATTTTATAATTGTGGCGAAGAAATTTTTCCTATTGTAATCTGTACTTTATGACGGTAAATGCGTTTCCTAAATAATTATGTTTATATTATAAATAATTATGTTGTATATAGCTGTAAATCTTTCTACTGAATAATTGGAGGTTGAAAAAATCGACAATGTGTCGAAACCATTTTATAACACCAAACTAAATTGTCGACTTAAGTTAAACTAAGTAATTTTATTTGTAAAGTTAAGTTATATTTAATTATTTGTGAATCTCATTTATAGTCTTCCAGTGTAGGTTGAAATATAAGGATGAGATTGATTCGAAACAGTTCTACCATCAACAATATTATAACAAATCGAAAAATCATCACGATATTCCTTTGCTCTGTCAATTTGCTGACACTGTGGATTAAAACGAATAGAATTATAAGAAAAGATATAACTGAACCACAATTTGGTGAAATACATGATACAATATAAGAATCAAATCAAGTTTTGCTTGGGAGAATACAACTTTTTTGCTAAATTACATACTTCTGACATATGTCATAAGGAAACGTAACATTAGCAACATAAATGTTATTTTATTTTTTGACAAACAATTGGTTGCTATTGAAACTTGAAATAAATGTCGACGAGAGATCTGCAACTGATTTGATTTCAGTGACTTTCAGGGCACGTAATCTAAACCTTCAGACAGTAAGTTGCTATTTTTGTAACTGTTTAAATATATCACCTTTTTAAATCAACAGTAAATTCACGTAGGTGATTCTCTCAGCTTGAATAACTGAGCGACAGATTTCAACACTGAAATTTTCTTTTTCAACTTTGGTTATCACCCTCAAATGATATACTAATCTTTCCATATTTGATAATTTTATATCGCAAATTATTTAGATTCCTCATGTCTGGATGACAAATTCAAATAATATCAACACAACTTATAAACCAAATCATAAAATAGTAATTTCTATTTTACAATTTTCTGCGTAAATATTGATTTGCAATCTTTGTTCGGATGAAACTTATAATTAATGGCTTTATCATTTGCAGTTCTGCTAAAATTTTCATCTACTTTGGTGCATATATATTTTTGGTGTCTCCATATTTTCTTGACAGTATGCGTGTTTTGGCAACACACTGACAACATCGAGATCTAAAGATGGAGTATTTTCGTTCTGCTTATTCGCGATACTGATCATAGAATGAAGGTATTTTATACTACCAAACATCGCGGACCCTTGTATCCTATTAAGCAGTATTCTTCTAAAATATCTATAATAATAATAATAATAATAATATCATAATTGAAATGAAAGTTTATGCTTTTATAGACATTCAAGAAGTGAGACACAATTTACTTGCTTTACCTATATGCTCCATACTTGCTTTAAAAATATGTTAAAATCGTGGTAGTAACTTTCCATATGCGTTGGGATGTACATGGAGTTCTTAGGATGCTTTATTTAAATTTGCCATCTGTAAAAAGAAATAATTTTTGAGGGTATTGCAAAAATTATCTTCAAAAATTGATTGAATATATCATATTGTAGAAGAGCTTGAAAAACACAGTGACTAAAGGTTTTTTTGAAAGACGGAAAATTACGGAGCGATTTTTAATTAGGGATGACTCAATTTGATTATACGTCGATGTAGTGCACTGATTCAGTTAACCAAAGGGGCGGTATATATAACACGATATTGTACACTAAATACTCTCTGTACTATGTAATATTGTATAACTTTGATTAACTTTTGATATATATACAAATCGGAATTCTTTTTTACAGTTTTTAAGACATCTTGGTGTTTTGATAATATATCATATGCCTAACTTTACTTAAATGAATTTTAATATGATTGGTAATATTTTGATTCAGCAAAATTAAAGCCCACGGGAATTTTTCATGTGACTTTATTTTCGAGAATTTCATGACGAATTAACACTATTTGAAATCAGAGCTCTAAAATAGATATATTTTGTTATTAGTGTAACTGTTCCAATATGATTGAATAAATGCAACAAATTATGTAGCTAAGGGAAATCAAAGTTAAAAAACAATACAACACTTATTGTAAATTAGCAACTGTTATTTACAATTGTTCCTACAACTTAATTTGAAATATTAACAATTTCAACATTCAAGAGATGCTGTGAAACTTGAGAACACTGGGTATCTCATCATTCAAAAACTCAACAACTACAAACACGCCATCAATTTATTTCAGATGTAATTCATAACACATAATTTCTTTAAAGAGTCAAATTTGATGATTAACATCAATGGATTGAATTTAAATGGAAAATGTGTAGGGTTTAACATAATGGTTAAGGCTTGAGTAATACCATATGGAATAAATAATGAAATTATTTACTAACAATTTCTTAAAACAGGAGAATAAGTTTTTGAGAACTCTGGTCCTGTACGTTTGTTTTGAAAACTAACTGACAACTGATATTTCAGTTATTTCATTTTGCTTGTTGGTCGATTTATATTGGCGATACCAAATATAGAAAGATGATATTCTACATTGTCGAGATATTCTGAACACAGGATTCGATGCGATACAATGCGAAAAAACATCTTATTATTGAAAATAAAGCTTACGCTATAACAGAGTCAAGAATTGACACAATTTTCTTAGAAAAGCATTTATTTGGAATACCAATCAGACATGTGTCAGATGATGATATTCTTCCAGGTAAATAGAAAGGAAGAAGAACTGCCTTCGTTGCTATTGAACCCAGATTATGTACAAAACTATTTTTTGGTAAATTTACCTTCTAAACTTGTTCATTTAGTTATTGCGAAGAGCACAAAAAACTTGAGCAACTTTTATTTATCTTCTAAAGGGTTCTTATCCCATCAAATAACATTCGCAAAGTTCAATTTATATTGTGCATCACAATCTTCAAGTTTTGATTCACCACCACGATTTGAACTTTATTTTAAAGCAAGTATGGAGCATGTAGGTAAAGTAAATTGTGTTTCACCTCTTGAATGTTTATAAAGATTTTTTAGAAAAATACTAATTAATAGGATCCCAGGTTCCTAGAATCGCGATTATAAATCAGCAACTAAGGCCAAGTTGTCCAATTTGTCAGCTCTCAAGAAAACGTGGAGACACTTAAAATATATATGCACAAACGTAGATGAAAATTTCAACAAAATTACAAATGATACAGCTATTAATTATAAATTTCATCTGAACAAAGATTGCAAATCAGCAAATTGTAAAGTAGAAATCACTTCTTCATGATTTTGTTAATAAAATGTGCTGACATTATTTGAAGTTGTCATCTAGAGATGAGGAATCTAATTAAATTTTGACATAAAATTAGCAAATTTGGAAAGATTGGTATCTTAGTGTTATTTGAGGGTAATAATCCAACCAAACGTGATAGAAAAATTTCAGTACCTAGTTGAAATTTGCCGCTCACAAATTCTTGCTTAAAGAATCAACTAGGTGAATTATCTTTTGATTTAAAAAGGTGAAATATTTAAACATTTACAATAATAGCAACCTACTGTCTGAAGGTTTCGATTACGAGTCACTGAAATCAAATCAGTTGCAGATCTCTCGTCGACATTTATTTTGAATCAAAGAAATACTGTCTGTGATTCTGCAGATAATTAACATGTGAATAGAAATTGTTTTTGTTAACATTGTTAACTTTATACTTAAATGCCGATATATATTTTGTTGCTAAGAGAGGTGAGGGATGTCGTCTTTCAAGTAAATTTGATTTGATCTTACATTGTATTAATATTACATCAAGTTGTGGTTCAGTTATATTTTTTGGTATAATTCTATTCGTTTGAATCCACAGTGTCAACAAATTGACAGAGCTAAGAAATATCGAGATGAGATGAGTTATACTAAATGGTAGAACTATTCCGAATCAAATTCATCCTTATATTTCAACCCACACTAAATGATAAATGTGATTCCCAAATATTTATATATAATATAACTTTCCAAATAAAACTACTTTGTGTACCTTTAAGTTATGTGGTTAATTTAATATAAGTTTGGTTGTTAATAAATGGTTTCGACCCATTGTCGATTTTTTTAACCTTCAGCTATTCAGTGGAGGTACTGAGTTATATGGAACATATTTTTTTAGGAAACACATTTAGTGATTACAGTACAGATTAAAATTTAAGGAAAAATTACTTCGGCACTAATCTAAAATTATAATTGCTATAAACAAGCTTCATTCTCAGATGATAGATGAGTTGAAACCTAGATCCACCCTATGGAAACATTTCCATAAAATGAAAGTACTTGCTATATACAGAGATAGATATGTGGAACTCCAACGGAAACATTCCAGTCCTCAGTCTTTTTGGTAGAACTTTTGAATACGGTTTCTTGGTAATGATGTTTTCTTCTTTATTGTGATTTTTTTTTGTACTTTCTTCGGATTTCTTGGATTTTTATTCATATTTCATAGCCTCAGAGAAAATATTTGCCGATGTCGTCAGGTTTTGTCGTGGCTCATTTCATCTTCATTTATATGATGGTAATCAGCCTTTCCATGTGAACGTAACTCGTCGTGCCCAACGAATCGTCGAAATACTTTAAAAAAGATATATAAAATTAATATTAAAGATTAATTTTATTATATATACCAATTTTATTTGTTTTTCATTTAAATTATATAATTTAATTGTGTGTTTTAACATAAAATATGTCATTAATTATAAAAATCTTGAATACAGATGAAAATAATACTTACATTTAAATCCAATTCTTGGGCCACTTGAATCTTTACACCATTTGCTTTTTGCATCGTACTTTAAGATTTCAATCTTACTTTATTCTGAAAACAAATTATTTAGGTATTAATGTGTTGTTTTAAGGAGCGTCATATACATGAAAGTTCTTATTCTTTGTTTAGTTGGGATTCCTGTAAGTAAATTATTGAATTTAGACAAAAATATTACCTAAAAATAACAGTTTGATACGATCTATTTCATTTCTAGCATTACTATACACAAGTATTTCTTCCGATTATCATTTCCAATGAGGCAGGGACTCATAAATAAAAGCGAGAATATTTAACTAATAATTTTGAATTGAAGCGTAGGAGCAACCTCAGAGAAATGTGGTTCGTATGAAATGTTTGAACTGATTAAAGTTTGGAGGTAAACAAGTAAAGAAATCTTTTTGGTCTACCTGATTTTATGAACAAAATTGAAATTAGTTTATGACAACGAAATTCAAATGTCTACAAATGAATAACTAATTAATAAATAAAACATTGAAATTTGTTTATGGGAACGGAATTCAAATGTCTACAAATGAATAACGAATAGTTAATTTTATAAGCTCTTTAGGGAACAACTTAGGAAACTTAGTTCTTAATTTTTTTACATGTAGATAAAATATGAACATATTGTATAAAATTTCATAAGACACAATCAACCAATGATAATTGATAGTTTAAAGTGTAAACCTAAGTACTCATGCAAACACTATACTTACTCATCTTTGGTCCAATTCACTCGAGGCAAGTTATGTTAGAATATCTAGACATCGTGTATAATGGTTGTGATGACAACGGAGAATAAAAACAATAGAAGAGCGTAGTTATAGAAACAAAGTTAAGTTGTAAGAGCAGAGTTAGTTGTATACAGCCCACCAATGTTGTAAGATAGTCAATAAGCGTTTTACTGAGTACCTTGCATTATCATTCCACGTCGCCTTGTAAGCAGGCATGTTCTAACTATTAACTTTTGTGTTTTGACCTTAATGGAAACAAATACTTCCAGTGTTTCCGTGTCCTTTCGGTGAGCACAGGGGTGCGTCGTCAGGATTTCGAGAACACCTCCATAGGCAGACAGCTTACTGCATTACTTTCATTCGTTGTAATTCACCCTCTAGTTCCGAGATTTTAATCTTAACGTGTAGTTTTCGGATACCTCTTGGCTTATCTTTTTCGTGGACTCTACACATGGTTTATTGGTTTAGTAACCGAGGTTACCAGCCAAATTAACAACTCTTCTCTTTTGTCTGAATATGGCAACTCTTATAACTAAATTCAAACAGAAGTACGAACGTTATGTCTAACTCCATTTGGGGGTCTGATGTCGGTGTGGCGCTTTGCCGAATTTTGCTGTTGTTACTTACTTTAGATAGTTAACTCTTTCGGAACTTGGAACGGAGTCGTGCTCAGGGTTTACCGGGCGGTTGACCTTTCTTTCTGCCAATAGAACCTGGATTTGAACCGCCTTTTCCTTTCAATCTTTCAAGGTTTTTGTCTCTTAGTAGGAACTTCTTGTAGAACGGAACTGGCGATGTGCCGTCCGGTTTCAATAGGATTCGGAACCACTCGACTTTTGCAGGCACACTTGCTGTTTTCCCATTTCATTATCGCTAATTCGGTTATTAAACTGTTTATAGTACGAAAACAAAAATTTAATTCAGTTGTTTCTTGAATTGGTAACCAAGGTTACCAGACAAGTAAACAAATTTTTCATTTGTCTGAATTTGGTAACTAACTAAATTCAGACAAAAAGGGACACTAAATAAAAACAAAAATATCACTACAAACACTTTTGAAAACTGAGGTGTGAGTGTGATGAGATTAAAAGTCGATGTTACAAGAACACTTAACGTTTATTATATTATTACAAAGTGTGCACTCGGCTAGAAACGTCAAAGACTAAAAACTAAGAACTAAAAACCCTGCGTAGCATGACCCTTGCGTTAGGGCATCTATACAGAGGGGTTCCAAGTATCAATGTGCAATTTCATTCCTTAACAAACTCTTTTCCGTAGTTGCCACTCAAATTTGGATAAATGACGATTGTTACCGCTGCCATTGATAACGACAGAAAAGTCTCTTATTGTTAGCGACTTTTGTCAATTGTTCAAAGTGTGGGTAGCAACCAGGGAATATTGTTGAAAATTACAATTTTTTTTGAGTTGTTCGTCCTTCTTTTGTCTGAATTTAGTTATAATAGTTACCATAATCGAAAGAGAAGAGCTGTTAATTTGGCTTGTAACCTCGGTTACTAAACCAATAAACCATGTGTAGGGTCCGGAAAAAAGAAAAGCTAAGTGAAAAACTCAATAAAACCCAAAAGTCTGCTGACGTTTCCAGAGGTACCCGATTTCCTTAGGAATAAAATTTTGGAACTAGAATGTCAGATACAGAGAGTGAACGAGTGCTTACACAGCTTTGTCGTCTAAACTAGGGATACTATCGGTAAACTCTGATAGTACCCCTACTCCTAACGCTAATCCAAAATCTTTATCCCAACTAGCCACCCTTGCATCCCCTGCAAAGTCTCCCAGCTCCAAAACTCAGAAGACTTCTTGGAACTCGGTCACTCCCAAGGAGGTGATGTCGAAATTGTGAACCATTTATGGTTCAGTGTTGAAATTTATGTATATTGAATTGTATTAAAGTATTTTAGACCAAGTACCCTAAGAATTAGAAGAGCCTTCTCATAGAAAATAAACTCTTAAATTAGTATGGCAGAACTGTGTAGATAGAAATGGAATACAGGTTACAGTACTTTAAATCACAAACATTTATATAACCTTGTTATTAAAGTAATTATTTAACGTTTCTAATTGAATGAAATTATTTGGTAGCGCTTATGGCTAGCCGTCTCAGTCTCAGTTTCGGCTCGTATTTTTTGACAACTCACTGACAATCTTGACAACTGATCTTTGTGTAATTTTGTTTTGTTTGGTGTCCGATCCTATAATGCTCTTTGGCGAATTACAGAAAGAGGATATTTCAGTCTGCCAAAATGTGCGAAAAATGGGATCATATTAATCAAGGAGATGACCCAGCTTACAAATTCCGATAATATGCATTCCTCAGTTAATTTAATGCTGTCTTGTTAACCCAAAGTAGTTTACCAGAAACATTCTTCTCAATTTACAGCGCAATGTAGCTTAGGCTATTATAAAGAATGAAAAATTATAACACAACTTAAAACAAATAATGTTTCATTTTCTCTTGGGAATCCAATTGTGACTGATGCGATGACCTGTAGGAGTGTACTGAAACTACACATAAACTGTTAAAATTGTAATTTGAATTGTGCGCCTGTAGACAGTTAAGTTGTAATTTTAACACTAAATTCTTAAATATAAGTTTTTCTCCTGAAATTATAAATTGTTTTAAGAAAAATTAACAGGTTATGGAGCCAGAAAAGCCCAGGGAAGCCCAGAATGGCTTACTTACTGAGAAAAGTAATGAAGTTAACCTAAAACGTCAATACGACAATTGAAAAGTGTTTTCTCGTAACATCTGGAATAAGGGTTCTTAAATTGTCAGCAAACAATCAACTGGCATTAATTGAAAAGTTAACCGGCCGAGATAATTACTTAACGTGGCGATTTGCTCTAAAAACATACCTACAGCAAGAGGAGTTGTGGAAATGCATAGACCCCACCACATGTGTCACTGTGGACACTAAACGAGACACAAAGGCAAAAACTAAGATAAATTTACTAGTTGTCTAAATAAATTACGTGCACATGCAAGAGAGTAGTACTGCAAAAGAAGTATGGGATACGTTTTCATAAGTATTTGATGACTCTTTGTTGACACGCTGTGATGGGCTGCTGCGTGATCTCTATAATACTTCACTTACTGTATGTCAAAACGTAGAGAAATATGTGAGCAAAATTATGTGTACTGCTCACAAGCTCAGAAACATCGGTTTCGCAGTTGACGATGAATGGCTATTTACAGTGCTACTCTCCGGTCTACCAGAGTCCTCCTATCAACCTATGATTATTGCTATTGAAAGCTCCGGCATGAAGATAACTTCAATTTCTGTGAAATCAAAACTATCACAAGATGTTAAACAACCTGAAAGTGACTCAACAGTATTCTCAGTCAACAATACCAACCACAAGAAACAAAGTAAGTAAGGGTGCTACACTTGTAATATGTAAGGTCATAAAAGTCCTCAAATGCAAATCCAGGACCAAGGATCATCAATAAAAGAAGAAATGGAAGAAACAAATCAAATTTACTTGAAAGAAGACAACTTTTTTCTATATTACATATTTCGAATAAGGTTCAATTGGACATTGGATGTTTTGTTTATATTTTAACGTCTGGCATATGTCACAAGGAATCGTAATCTTAGCAACATAAATATTATTTTCTTTTATTTGATACACAAAATTCCTTCGTTGCTATTGAAACTTGAAAGTTCGTAAAATGTCACTCAGTCCAACACCCACTCCCAAATGTTCGTTTAGTTTTGTAATTACTAATTAATTAAAATTTTATTTATGTGTATATACATCTAGTTATCCTGTTTTCAATTTCATCCCTCACGTCGTCCGTATCACATATTCAAACTAAATTATAATAGTTGGAACTTCTCTTAGCAGCAATCTATTCTAATGGAAATATAAAGTTAACAAAGTTAACAAAAACAATTTCTTTTCACATGTTAATTATCTATCAGAATCACAGACAGTTTTTGTATGTCGACGATAGATCTGCAACTAATTTGATTTCCGTGACTTTCAGGACTAGTAATCGACATCTCCACAATAATGGCATCAAGTTGCCATTATTGTAATTGTTTAAATATTCCTAACGAGTTCCTAAGGAGTCCGCACGTTTTGACAACTCTGGGAATTTTGACAGCTAATGTGAGAGTATTTCGTTCTGCTTAATTGCTGTACTTATAATCGCGATACCGATTATGGAAAGAGGTTATTTTATACGACAAAACATCGCAAAACCTGGGATCCTACAGCAGTATTTGTGTAAAAAGCTACTTTAATGTGTGGGCAAACGCAACAAGATATGCTCCAGCTTTTCTTTTACATTTACCCAAATTCAGTTTAGCTTGAGCCGAACCAACTTTTCTAGAAAAACTACCGCCCAATCTATTACTCATTTTTAAATTTCAAACATATTACATTAATATCTTTTATCTAAAGTATAACTTGCGAATATGGTGTTGATTAATTTTTTTATAAAAACTAATCACTTTACATTACAATCGTTATGATTATTTACAGTGGAAAAATTACTTGTCAAATCCAGCCCATTTAGTTTAGCAAACAATAAATCATGGCAGATTCTATGAAATGCCTTTTAAATGCCTGTATAAACAGCATCAACCTGTAAATGATTATCAAGAGCACCAACTGTCGAGAGGTTATAAATAAGAAGGTTGGTCGCAGAAGATTTACATTTGCAAAATTTATGTTGACTCTCATTTATAATATTTTGGAACTATGGCATAATTATTTTGGAAATGATTTTTTTGGACAATCTTGGTAAACAACAAGTAAACTATCCCCATCCTTTAAGGTAGGTATAACAAATGATTTTTTACGTACGTTAGGAAATAAAGTAGATTTTAAAATCATATTAAATTTCATTGTTAGAGGCTTTGTTAATGAGAATCCACAATTCATTCAATACTGTAGAAAGAATATCATAAGGACCTCTATAACTAGATAAATAAAGACTTCTGAGTTCATTGAAAACATCAATATGGACAAAATTATAATTACGTTTTGAATATAAACAAAAATATTAGATTTCAATGACGAAATTGTAAGAAGTTACCAAATAATTGTTCAAGATCAGTTTTGAAATCAAATGATATTTTGTACATATTCAGGTTTCAACAGCAATGAAGGCGAAATTTTATATATTTTCTTTGATAAGATAATAATAAAACTTAAACAACTTTTTTAGCTGCTTTTTTCAATATTGTTAAACTTATAAATTCACATCACATAATTAGGACCTTCCTACTTTCCGCATATTTTGGCAAATTGAAATAACCTCTCTCAGTAATTCGCCAAAGAGCATTATATTATTGGACACCAAACGAAACGAAATTACACAAAGATCAGTTGCCAAGAATGTCAATGAGCTGTCAAAAAATATTAACCGAAACTGAGATCTGAGACGGCTAATCATTAGCGCTGTTTTCTCCCAAACCAATTTAAAAGTTTCTTCTCTATGAGAAGTCTCTTCCAATTCTTAGTGTACTTGGTCTAAAATACTTTAATACAATTCCATATACATAAATTTGAACACTGAACCATATCTGGTGCATTGTAGTTAGACAATTTCGACATCACCTCCTTGGGGGTGACCGAGTTCCTGAGTTTTGGAGCTGGAAGACTTTGCAGGAGTGGGGGTGGCTGGTTGGTATAAAGATTTGGGATTAGCGTTAACAACTCTTCTCTTTCGATTATGGTATCTATTATAACTAAATTCAAACAACTCAAACAAAAATTGTTACTATCAACAATATTCCTTGGTTGCACTTTGAACAATTGACAAAATTCGCTAACAATAAGAGACTTTTCTGTCGTTATCAATGGCAGCGGTAACAATCGTCATTTATCCAAATTTGAGTGGCAACTACGGAAAAGAGTTTGTTAAGGAATGAAATTGCACATTGATACTTGGAACCCCTCTGTATAGATGCCCTAACGCAAGAGTCATGCTACGCAGGGTTTTTAGTTCTTAGTTTTTAGTCTTTGACGTTTCTAGCCGAGTGCACACTTTGTAATAATATAATAAACGTTTAGTGTTCTTGTAACATCGACTTTTAATCTCATCACACTAACACCTCAGTTTTCAAAAGTGTTTGTAGTGATATTTTTGTTTTTATTTAGTGTCCCTTTTTGTCTGAATTTAGTTAGTTACCAAATTCAGACAAATGAAAAATTTGTTTACTTGTCTGGTAACCTTGGTTACCAATTCAACAAACAACTGAATTAAATTTTTGTTTTCGTACTATAAACAGTTTAATAACCGAATTAGCGATAATGAAATGGGAAAACAGCAAGTGTGCCTGCAAAAGTCGAGTGGTTCCGAATCCTATTGAAACCGGACGGCACATCGCCAGTTCCGTTCTACAAGAAGTTCCTACTAAGAGACAAAAACCTTGAAAGATTGAAAGGAAAAGGCGGTTCAAATCCAGGTTCTATTGGCAGAAAGAAAGGTCAACCGCCCGGTAAACCCTGAGCACGACTCCGTTCCAAGTTCCGAAAGAGTTAACTATCTAAAGTAAGTAACAACAGCAAAATTCGGCAAAGCGCCACACCGACATCAGACCCCCAAATGGAGTTAGACATAACGTTCGTACTTCTGTTTGAATTTAGTTATAAGAGTTGCCATATTCAGACAAAAGAGAAGAGTTGTTAATTTGGCTGGTAACCTCGGTTACTAAACCAATAAACCATGTGTAGAGTCCACGAAAAAGATAAGCCAAGAGGTATCCGAAAACTACACGTTAAGATTAAAATCTCGGAACTAGAGGGTGAATTACAACGAATGAAAGTAATGCAGTAAGCTGTCTGCCTATGGAGGTGTTCTCGAAATCCTGACGACGCACCCCTGTGCTCACCGAAAGGACACGGAAACACTGGAAGTATTTGTTTCCATTAAGCTCAAAACACAAAAGTTAATAGTTAGAACATGCCTGCTTACAAGGCGACGTGGAATGATAATGCAAGGTACTCAGTAAAACGCTTATTGACTATCTTACAACATTGGTGGGCTGTATACAACTAACTCTGCTCTTACAACTTAACTTTGTTTCTATAACTACGCTCTTCTATTGTTTTTATTCTCCGTTGTCATCACAACCATTATACACGATGTCTAGATATTCTAACATAACTTGCCTCGAGTGAATTGGACCAAAGATGAGTAAGTATAGTGTTTGCATGAGTACTTAGGTTTACACTTTAAACTATCAATTATCATTGGTTGATTGTGTCTTATGAAATTTTATACAATATGTTCATATTTTATCTACATGTAAAAAAATTAAGAACTAAGTTTCCTAAGTTGTTCTCTAAAAGTAGTTAGGGCAAAGCGGTTTCTGGCCCACTGACCAATCACAGCGCTCGCCCCTCCCCTTTTGTGTGGATGCCACGCCCCCTGCTCTGTTGGAGGTGTGGTCTATTGTTGTAGACTAATGAGATGTAAGGGGGTGTTACTTGTTGTGGATGGAGACCAATAGGGAATTAGTTTTATTTGCATTCCTGGCCAATGAGAACTCCTGAAATTTTGCAAAGTTAAGTTGTCGAGCAATGGGAATGCGTGAATAATTTGACATGTGACTTATCCCCCCAAAAAAGTTGATGGCACTGAACATGTGTGACTTATATAGAAAGCCCCGCCCACTCAACGACGAATGAGAAGAAAAAAGCATAATAAAACACACACAATTATTAAAATACATTTATTTCAATTATTATTATTATTAATTACACACACACATACACAACCTTCAATGCTTCCTTTGACATAAAAAATCTGTATATTAATTCTTTAAAATTAACTAATTCAACGTTACTAATGTAAGGTACAACACACACACACACACACACACATACACACAATTATAATAATATTACTATTACACTACCATCTTTAACGCTACCGCCTCCGGCACCACCACCACCACCAAATCGAAATTTATTTGTAAATTATCAAATGGGAAATTTTCTGAATTTAAATACAATTTAATGTTAGTTAAATTAATGTGATCAAAAATACTGGAATTAATAAGGGAATTGTTTTTACGATTTGTTTGAAATCCAACTATTATAAATCGAGGTTTTTCGAGCTGCGTTGCCGACTTTACGCTCCACGTGTGACTTTGAGTCTTTGGTAGAAGAGGATACTCAAATAGTTCCCAATTACGAAAACCAATTTCCAATTCTCTACCACTATCGATGGTCGATAGTAATTTTAAACGTTCAACGTCCGACACCGCGATATGCGGAACTTTCCAAATAATCTTATTAATTTTTACTTTGTTTTTCTCTTTCGGGTCAGTATTATAGATGGCATTTAAATCGGAATTACTACGAATTAGTACTAAATCCTGTCGTAAATTAACAATTATTTTTCTAAAGTCTTCAGCGAAACCGAAGAGTGTACGCAAAGGGATGCTTAAATTAAAAGAGCCCGTGTTTGAATCGTCAACACTTACAATGCTCTCTTCTTCAGCCCATCCGGCACACGACAGACGCGTCGCTTCGTTTCTATTGAATGAAACATAACCTTTTAGAGTGGTAGTAATTCCTGGATTTTTAACGCGATCAATGACCTTACCTCCCACTTCATATCTCAATTCTTCAAATAGATAAGGAAAAAAGTTGTTTATAAACATTATGCTTATTTGATCTAATTAAATTTTGATTGATATATAGTTCATTTTTTTTTTTTATTTAGACATTCTACATAATCATCAAAAGTTATAGAATTTTTTATAATATTACTTTTAACTCCTTTAGCTTTTTTAACGCAATAAATTTAAATGAATACATTTTAGATCGCAAACCAACGAAATGAGTCATGATGTTTCCATTTAATTCATCCTTCATTAAACCCACCACTTTTTTATTAGTCAAAGGAATATTGTAAACATTGTTTGCATGATAGTCACTGGTATCAAATAAATTTAAATTTAACTTGATAAAATCCTTATAGACATCTTCACATTCAATTCGATATATAAGACTGTCTGTATCGACATATAATAATTTTAAATTATTATTATTAAAATGAGGAATCATTTCCTTAAAGTGAAATTCGTAAAGACATACTTTTGATAAGTCTAAAATGGACATGCCAATGTAAAAGGGCTTATTAAATACCACATCTAATTTGTTAAGTTCTATGGCCATTAAATTTTCATGGAAGATGGTGCGACTATGGAAACGGGGGCTACTAATCAAATTTTTGGCACCATAACGACCCTCCCAACATGTAACCAATTTAATATTTCGATATTTTCGTACGTTTTCCATTGTTTTTCCAAACACTGCATTATTCATCAGTTTAAAAAGATCTTTTTCAAAATCGTTTCGAGCTCCCTGTCTAAACATTGTATTTAATTCGATGTACGGTTTTAGCCAACAAGATTGATTAAATTTTAAAATTTTATGAATTTTCTTCAGCACCAGACCAAAACGCATCACTTGCTTTAAATTTCGATAATGAATGACGTAATTCTTCTTAGGATGTAAAGTGACAAGTAGTTTAGGTAATTTTGAATTTGGTGGTATAAGAGATTGCGGACAAAATGGCAGATCGGAATGTGTGTCGTGCAAGTGTTAAGGATAATCCAAATCAACTTCTAAAATATATCCAATATCCGAATCGTCGGCAACTTGTAAAACATCGAAATCATTGACATCGATCCATTCGAAATTTCTATAGGGTAAAGGTTGACACATTGCCCAACCATATAAGTTATTTACGTCAAAGTACATCAAAAATTTACTTGGACTCTCTGAATCATAATCTTCATTCATATATTTATTATTAGCAGTCGCATATCTATGAGAACATTGACTGATTCCACCTCTCAACCCCCTCTCCACAAACAACACAGTATCGACATTTTGAATTAATTCCAACGAACATTTAGTATAATATAACATAGCATCCCAGGAATATCCTGGTAATGTATAATAGTGTGCAGGATCCAATTTATAATTTTTATGACAATTATTGCGAAACTCTTCAAATACATCCGTTAATAATAGTACGTCAGTTTTTAAATATAAGTCCGAATACTCACCTAAATTTTTAATGTTAAATGCACGCCAAACGTTTTGACAATGTAGATAATCCTCATTGCTAAATCTATTACAATCGTTTAAGTGGTTTGTAAAATGTTCGATGGATGGTAAATGTTCCATCGACAATTTATTATATGAATCCAAATAGTCATATGGAAAATGACCCTTTTTGTATAACAAATATAAATTTTCATCAGATACATTCGCAAATTCCGTATCTAGAATGGGTTTCGTTTCTAAATTTGATGCCAACTTTGCCAAACTTGTTGACATAAATCTAAATGAATCGATAAATCTAAATCTAATATTTGTATTCTCGTCAACAATTGAAAAAGAAATGTATTTTTCCTTGTTTTTAGGCAACACAGTTATTTTATCAAAATTTACCATTTCTTTTATTATAAAATGTCCATCGTAACCGGATAAGTTGTGAAAGAAAACTGGAATCATAAATTTGGTTTTATAATTTAAATTACAATGTTGATGTGCCACACCGCGAAATTTTCCTGTAAAATGACAATGATCTCGAACAACAATTGAATGTTGCATAAAGGGAACTTGACAAATATGACAAATAGAAGATGATGATGATGATGATGATGATAAATTATTATTGTCGATCATGGGTTCAATATGTATCATTTTTTCCTTTACAAATTGAGAAATTGTTTTCAGTTGGCTATTAAACCAGAGCATACAATCACTCTTGCTACGATAACTTTTATAAAATGATAAACTATCGTCATATGAACACTTAACATAAAATCCTACATTAAACAACTCATGCTTTTGATAACGTCTAGTATTAATCAAATTTTCACCATCATCATTATCATCATCAGTAAATGGTGAGAGAATTGTTTCGAAATCAGCATAAATAATGAATGGAACTTTTTCCTTATTAATATAATTTCTAAAACTTATATATTTGTAATCTGGAAAACTTACTTTATATTTGTTATTTTTATTACAATATTCAATGTGGTCTTTTAATTTATTTGTATTACTAAAATAATTTAAACATCAATCGCAAATGTGCACTTGATTGTGACTATTGGATAATTGACACGATACTAATCTTGAAAGATTTTTAATATAGACATAATGATATCGTAAATCATCATCATCATCATCATCATCATCATCATCATCATCATCATCAATTTCAGATTGATTGTATTTATTGTGAAATATTAATAGATTAACATGTCTATATAATTTTTCTTCAGTCAAACGACACGGAACCACCATCATGGAACTATTTTTTTTTCTTACCACCCTCATCCTCATCTAAAGTATATACATTAATAGATATTTTATTCATTTTTTCAAATTTTTCAATGGCTCTCATTGAAATTGGAAACTCAATGTTAGATAAATTTAAAACTTCATCAAAATGTGGATATGAGGATGTTCTATATGGTTTACCTCGAGGTGGAAACAGAGCTGAAACTATTGACCATGCAAAACAAAATTCATCTGAATTTTGAACATTAATACAAGCTTTTCTATTTTTTATGAATTTAGGTAGTTGCAAAAAGGATGAACCACCATTCCCCATTTCATATTTATTCACATTTATTTCAAGGTTTAAAATCCTATGTAAAGCCCATCCACTATCACGTTCTTGAAACTCTTCTAATTTATTCAAAATTTTATCTACAATATGTTCAACAAACCATTTTTTTAAGTCAGACCCTAAATCCAAAATCTCATTTTTAGTATTGAAATATTTAATTTGACTTTCCCATTAGAATTAAGAAATCCGCCGCTAAAACAGGAGTTTAATTTTATTATCCTATGTGTTTTAAGCAATTTTTTAATATTACGTCTAAATAAAAGAAAGCTATCATTGAAAAAATGAATAACATCTTTATGTTGCAAATTAATAATAATACCTGTTTGTATGCGAGAATTAAAGCATGTATTTAACGTTTGCCAACAAACACGATTTTTTTTTTTCTTTTTTATCGCATCTCGTGGCATCATGTTGTTTAAATATCAATTGTTTTTTATATGTTTTCATTAAGTTTATATTAGCATATAACTTTCTTTTTGTGCTAATACTTAAATCTTCTTGTTTTATCGTTTGCAATATTAGTTTAATGTTACTATTAATTATTTTTTTCCATTTTTCAATTTGTGATTTACTCATTATAGTAACTGCATGATTAATTGTATTAACTATTTCATCGCATACATTACTAATTTCACAGATATTATTACAATTATTGGTTATCATATTTTTACAATTAAAAATAAATTAATTTTCTATTATTTCAATATCAACCGTATTGTGAGGCAAGTCTGCTTTATATATAAGTGAATATTTGTCAGGTTTAAATTTGGAGATTTCAGCCTCTACTATGGGTACTAGTCTTTTGGGTAGATAAACTATTTCATCATCCAATTCAACTTGTACTGTTTTTCCATATTTACTGTCCACTATATGCATATCCCTTATAATATATTTTTTTTGTTTTTCCAAACTTCTTATTGGTGAATATTTCTTCAATTGAACCTTCGAATTAATTGCGTTTACATTCATTGTTCTACAAATATTTATTGTAACTAAAGAGACATATAAAACACACAAAAAATTAATAAAAAGAAAAAATACTTACATTTTTATGTTTATAACGCAGACAGATACAAACTCAAATACAGACAATTGCAAAATTGTTGTCGATGGATATTTGTTTCTCTTCGAACTGATTCATTTCTAAAAAATGTGTTCAATTTATATCTGCATGCTCCCCCAGATGCTACCTACCGTTTTTTCTTTTTTTAATAAAACCAGATTTTAAAACAGTACACTGCAAGTGCAGCTGCTGTACGATTTATTAATCAAGTTATGGATCCAATTTACACTGGTTTTTAATTTTTTTCTTTTCTTGCGGACCATATTTCTATATAAATAGCGAGCCCAGACTTACAGAATTACTATCATAAAAAATATTCACACAGTAAGTGTATGTACATACGTATGTGCTAACCACAACAACAACAGCAACTGCAACCGCAACAACAACAGCAACAGGAACCGCCACAGTAACAGCAACTGCAAACGCAACAACAACAACAGGAACCGCAACAGCAACTGCAACTGCAAACGCAACAGGAACCGCAACACCAACAGCAGCAAAATGTATATCAAGTACATTATAGATATGGATGGGTTCAACGTGAACAAAGAGTTTCTTCCCAAAGAATTGGCTATAGTAGACACGGATACTGAACGTACGTATTTACATTATTTTAAAGTGGGTTCGTTCAGATCCCTGTCTGATAAAGATCGCCGAACGGCGGTATGGTTAAGGAATCACCTGCATGGATTAGTTTTCAAAGATTACAAAGATGATTTGGAATCTAATGAAATTTTTTCTATATTGGAGGACCTTTGCCGTACCGCCGAGTCTGTGAATGGGAAGATAGCTTACAAAGGTGGTACTTGTGAAAAGACTTATTTAAATAAAATAAATTATGAACATCTAAGTTTTAATATTGAGGAATTTGGATGTCCAAAATTAGATATATTAATTAAAAGTTATAATCACAGTGCCACTGTAGCTGCTGATCAAAATTGTTCACGGCACAACCAATTGATTAGAACTAAATCACCTCCCCACTGCCCACAAATGGAGGTGAAATATTTCTACGAATTTCTTAAAAGGAATAATTGGTTGTGCAAAGGAAAAGAATACTCATGATGGTGTAAAGATCTGTGGTGGGGAGAAAACAAAAGTTCAACGAATTCAATAAATACATGATGCTTTATTGATTTTTTTCTCAGTATGTTTTTGATGTATCCTACTACTACTACTACTACAACTACTGATAGAAGAAAAGAATTGATATTTAAAAGTGAAATACATTTGGGAAAATTGAGAAAACTTCAACAAGACATTAATTTATATGTACTGAAACGTGAGTTGTTGATGAAATTAAGAAACTTAAAATTATAAATTTGTATGATGAACCAAGCAAGCATGGAAACAGTGAGTGAAACGATTCGCAAAATAGAACAACTATTAACGGAGAAAGAAAAATCATTGTGTTACTGTATTAAAAATAAACTGCTTTATATTAAAAAACAACTGGAACATTGTTATGATGATGGGGAGTCATCGGAGCAACAGCATCAACAGAAATTTCACTTTACTGGATGTTGCTGGTCCACTCCAGACGCCATCGACGGTCCCGACACATGCAATTGTTTTCACATAAGGATATGTATTCAAAAAGCCAATGATCTGATCGATCAATATAAATAACTATAACGAAGTAGTAGGACAAGAAATAAACGTATCATTTTAATATCGAGGTCAACTTGTTCTATATGTGTCTGGATCATTGCTCTTAATAAACAGGTGTACGTGCTTCAAGGTACTCCGGTACGTATTAATTTCGCATTCGCAGTCAAATATGCACAGCGACAACAACAGAAGCAGCAGCAGCAGCAGCGACGGTGGTGGTGGTGTTAGTGCATGATAAAGGTGCGTGCGGAAATTATCATGAATATTAGAACTAGAAGCCAAACAAATAAGACTGTTAAAAAGTTAGAAAGGTTTTTAAAAAAATGGAATAGATGTAAAGGAAGGGGAACAGCAGCAACAAGAGCAGCAGATTTTGACAGAAACAACACATGGATGGATGAGTTGGAGGAACTGAAAGAAAAAATAAGTAAAGAAAAATTTGATTATCTTGTAAATTTAGCACTGTACTGTTCTTGTGGTTGTGGTCAATTATTAGATACTTGTCAGGAATATATAAGTAATAATAATAATTATAATTATGTACCTTACATTAGTAATGTTGGATTAGTTAATTTTTAAGAATTAATAGACATAAGTGATAGGATTTGGGATAAATATGCAGATTTTTTATGTCAAAGGAAGCATTGAAGGTTGTGTATGTGTGTGTGTAATTAATAATAATAATAATTGAAATAAATGTATTTAAATAATTGTGTGTGTGTTTTATTATGCTTTTTTCTTCTCATTCGTCGTTGAGTGGGCGGGGCTTTCTATATAAGTCACACATGTTCAGTGACATCAACTTTTTTGGGGGGATAAGTCACATGTCAAATTATTCACGCATTCCCATTGCTCGACAACTTATCTTTGCAAAATTTCAAGAGTTCTCATTGGCCAGGAATGCAAATAAAACTAATTCCCTATTGGTCTCCATCTACAAGAAGTAACACCCCCTTACATCTCATTAGTCTACAACAATAGACCACACCTCCAACAGAGCAGGGGGCGTGGCATCCACACAAAAGGGGAGGGGCGAGCGCTGTGATTGGTCAGTGGGCCAGAAACCGCTTTGCCCTAACTACTTCTAAAGAGCTTATAAACTTAATTATTCGTTATTCATTTGTAGACATTTGAATTCCGTTCCCATAAACAAATTTCAATGTTTTATTTATTAATTCGTTATTCATTTGTAGACATTTGAATTTCGTTGTCATAAACTAATTTCAATTTTGTTCATAAAATCAGGTAGACCAAAAAGATTTCTTTACTTGTTTACCTCCAAACTTTAATCAGTTCAAACATTTCATACGAGCAACATTTCTCTGAAGTTGCTCCTACGCTTCAATTCAAAATTATTAGTTAAATATTCTCGCTTTTATTAATGAGTCCCTGCCTCATTGGAAATGATAATCGGAAGAAATACTTGTGTATAGTAATGCTAGAAATGAAACAGATTGTATCAAACTGTTATTTTTAGGTAATATTTTTGTCTAAATTCATTAATTTACTTTCAGGAATCCCAACTAAACAAAGAATAAGAACTTTCATGTTAATTTGTTTTCAGAATAAATTAAGATTGAAATCTTAAAGTACGATGCAAAAAGCAAATGGTGTAAAGATTCTAGTGGCCCAAGAATTGGATTTAAATGTAAGTATAATTTTCATCTGTATTCAAGATTTTTATAATTAATGACATATTTTATGTTAAAACACACAATTAAATTATATAATTTAAATGAAAAACAAATAAAATTGGTATATATAATAAAATTAATCTTTAATATTAATTTTATATATCTTTTTTAATGTATTTCGACGATTCGTTGGGCACGACGAGTTACGTTCACATGGAAAGGCTGATTACCATCATATAAATGAAGATGAAATGAGCCACGACAAAACCTGACGACATCGGCAAATATTTTCTCTGAGGCTATGAAATATGAATAAAAATCCAAGAAATCCGAAAAAAGTACAAAAAAAAATCACAATAAAGAAGAAAACATCATTACCAAGAAACCGTTTTCAAAAGTTCTACCAAAAAGACTGAGGACTGGAATGTTTCCGTTGGAGTTCCACATATCTATCTCTGTATATAGCAAGTACTTTCATTTTATGGAAATGTTTCCATAGGGTGGATCTAGGTTTCAACTCATCTATCATCTGAGAATGAAGCTTGTTTATAGCAATTATAATTTTAGATTAGTGCCGAAGTAATTTCTCCTTAAATTTTAATCTGTACTGTAATCACTAAATGTGTTTCCTAAAAAAATATGTTCCATTTAACTCAGTACCTCCACTGAATAGCTGAAGGTTAAAAAAATCGACAATGGGTCGAAACCATTTATTAACAACCAAACTTATATTAAATTAACCACATAACTTAAAGGTACACAAAGTAGTTTTATTTGGAAAGTTATATTATATATAAATATTTGGGAATCACATTTATAGTCATTTAGTGTTGGTTGAAATATAAGGATGAATTTGATTCGGAACAGTTCTACCATTTAGTATAACTCATCTCATCTCGACATTTCTTAACTCTGTCAATTTGTTGACACTGTGGATTCAAACGAATAGAATTATACCAAAATATATAACTGAACCACAACTTGATGTAATATTAATACAATGTAAGGTCAAATCAAATTTACTTGAAAGACGACATCCCTCACCTCTCTTAGCAACAAAATATATATCGGCATTTAAGTATAAAGTTAACAATGTTAACAAAAACAATTTCTATTCACATGTTGATTATCTGCAGAATCACAGACAGTATTTCTTTGATTCAAAATAAATGTCGACGAGAGATCTGCAACTGATTTGATTTCAGTGACTCGTAATCGAAACCTTCAGACAGTAGGTTGCTATTATTGTAAATGTTTAAATATTTCACCTTTTTAAATCAAAAGATAATTCACCTAGTTGATTCTTTAAGCAAAAATTTGTGAGCGGCAAATTTCAACTAGGTACTGAAATTTTTCTATCACGTTTGGTTGGATTATTACCCTCAAATAACACTAAGATACCAATCTTTCCAAATTTGCTAATTTTATGTCAAAATTTAATTAGATTCCTCATCTCTAGATGACAACTTCAAATAATGTCAGCACATTTTATTAACAAAATCATGAAAAAGTGATTTCTACTTTACAATTTGCTGATTTGCAATCTTTGTTCAGATGAAATTTATAATTAATAGCTCTATCATTTGTAATTTTGTTGAAATTTTCATCTACGTTTGTGCATATATATTTTAAGTGTCTCCACGTTTTCTTGAGAGCTGACAAATTGGACAACTTGGCCTTAGTTGCTGATTTATAATCGCGATTCTAGGAACCTGGGATCCTATTAATTAGTATTTTTCTAAAAAATCTTTATAAACATTCAAGAGGTGAAACACAATTTACTTTACCTACATGCTCCATACTTGCTTTAAAATAAAGTTCAAATCGTGGTGGTGAATCAAAACTTGAGGATTGTGATGCACAATATAAATTGAACTTTGCGAATGTTATTTGATGGGATAAGAACCCTTTAGAAGATAAATAAAAGTTTTTTGTGCTCTTCGCAATAATTAAATGAACAAGTTTAGAAGGTAAATTTACCAAAAAATAGTTTTGTACATAATCTGGGTTCAATAGCAACGAAGGCAGTTCTTCTTCCTTTCTATTTACCTGGAAGAATATCATCATCTGACACATGTCTGATCGGTATTCCAAATAAATGCTTTTCTAAGAAAATTGTGTCTCAATTCTTGACTCTGTTATAGCGTAAGCTTTATTTTCAATAATAAGATGTTTTTTCGCATTGTATCAGAAGAATGTTTCACTGTTAACTGTCACAGAAGGATAGCTCCTCCATCATTATTATAGAATCCTGTGTTCAGAATATCTCGACAATTTAGAATATCATCTTTCTATATTTGGTATCGCCAATATAAAATCGACCAACAAGCAAAATGAAATAACTGAAATATCAGTTGTCAGTTAGTTTTCAAAACAAACGTACAGGATCAGAGTTCTCAAAAACTTATTCTCCTGTTTTAAGAAATTGTTAGTAAATAATTTCATTATTTATTCCATATGGTATTACTCAAGCCTTAACCATTATGTTAAACCCTACACATTTTCCATTTAAATTCAATCCATTTATGTTAATCATCAAATTTGACTCTTTTAAGAAATTATGTGTTATGAATTACATCTGAAATAAATTGATGGCGTGTTTGTAGTTGTTGAGTTTTTGAATGATGAGATACCTAGTGTTCTCAAGTTTCACAGCATCTCTTGAATGTTGAAATTGTTAATATTTCAAATTAAGTTGTAGGAACAATTGTAAATAACAGTTGCTAATTTACAATAAGTGTTGTATTGTTTTTTAAATTTGATTTCCCTTAGCTACATAATTTGTTGCATTTATTCAATCATATTGGAACAGTTACACTAATAACAAAATAAATCTATTTTAGAGCTCTGATTTCAAAGTGTTAAGGGGCACACCTAGTGTGAAATTTTCAAAAAATCGAATTTTTTTTTCTTCCATATTTCGATAGGTTATACCTTTAAAAATAACATACTAAAATTTTAAATCGATATCTTAAATAGTTTTTGAGTTACAGCCATTTAAAAGAGTAGCCGCTCGGCAGTTAGATAGTTGCATTGGTTACGGGATATACCTGAGCTATTGCTCGGAGTCTGCCGTCTCTTCCAACCCTTGTAATACGATTCCGGTTTCTATTGTGAGTCTCCGGGTATACAGAAATATATAAGTATAATTATTTCGGTATATTTTTCGTTTACTGCCACGTCACGTATTTTCGGAGCCAGATACATTTAGTTTTATTGTGACCGTTGTATCGAGTACTTCGTAAGTTAGCGTTAGTTAGTGTTCAACTGATGAGAAACCAAACCATGATAATTGTCCAGAAGGCGCAGAAAGTTGGTGCGCTTATCGCCGCGCGGAAGCTGAAGGAATGTTGAGTAAGTTTAAACACGATTACCTCCCACTGGATCCAGAAGTTGAAAAAGGTCTAAAGCCTATTTATGAAGATTTATCTGGGCATGAATTGCTTGATAGATGCAAAGGTAGTAATACACAAAACAATAATGAAAGTACAACGGTTTACTTTGGCACTTTTCACCAAAGCACCTTCATAATGGATTGAAAACTATTGAATTAGCAAATTTTTTTGCAACTTCAATATTCAATGACGGTTACTCCTCAATTTTAAAGATATTTAATGTAATGGGAGTAAAAGTTGGACCTGCAGCAAGAGATTATACGGCTCTTAAGGACGAGACGAGATTACGAATCGCTGATCATCGCCAACGGGCTTGTTCAAAAGAGGGTCGATCATCTCGAAGAAGAGCTTCTTCAGCTCAACAAGCAGTTTTTGAGGAAGAGGAAGGTGAATTATATGGGTCTGGAATAGCAGATTAGCTGTAAGTATGATTTTAATCCATTTATAACAGTGAAAACGATCATTTTATCTTTAAACCCGTTTTTCTCGAAACAGCATTTTTCGAATTTGCTGGAGTGATTACTCGGAGACAAATGATCCGATCGTTATCAATTTTTTTTTACATCTCCTCTATATAGTTCTCCATACGATGACCCTCCAGTTTTTTGATCTGATCAAAAATCGAATTTTGGCAGGCCAAAAACGACCAAAATTTTGGGAAAAATTTAACTTTTTTCTTCAACATGCCGCCATTTTGTCAATTTTTGATTTTTTTGTTCGTCCGAGGGTCATCGTACAGACAATATGTTTTAGTTTAACGAGAATTTTTTTTTTAGGTTTTATCAACGGAGAAGGCTGCAATCACTCCAGCAGTGGAGGACCTTGTTTTTTTGGCGCCGCCGGAGATCGCGTGTCATTTCGAAACTATTTAATATTTTATTTCAAAAATTTTACTGTGTACTCTCAAAACATGTATAAATATACCCTCAAAATTTTAAATAGATGGATTCACTAGTTTTTTTTTTTAATTCCCAAAAATGGCCTTTTTTTAGGTTGTCACACTAGGTGTGCCCCTTAATTCGTCATGAAATTCTCGAAAATCAAGTCACATGGAAAATTCCCGTGGGCTTTAATTTTGCTGAATCAAAATATTACCAATCATATTAAAATTCATTTAAGTAAAGTTAGGCATATGATATATTATCAAAACACCAAGATGTCTTAAAAACTGTAAAAAAGAATTCCGATTTGTCTATATATCAAAAGTTAATCAAAGTTATACAATATTACATAGTACAGAGAGTATTTAGTGTACAATATCGTGTTATATATACCGCCCCTTTGGTTAACTGAATCAGTGCACTACATCGACGTATAATCAAATTGAGTAATCCCTAATTAAAAATCGCTCCGTTATTTTCCTTCTTTCAAAAAAACCTTTGGTCACTGTGTTTTTCAATCCCTTCTACAATATGATATATTCAATCAATTTTTGAAGATAATTTTTGCAATACCCTCAAAAATTATTTCTTTTTACAGATGGCAAATTTAAATAAAGCATCCTAAGAACTCCATGTACATCCCAACGCATATGGAGAGTCACTACCACGATTTTAACATATTTTTAAAGCAAGTATGGAGCATATAGGTAAAGCAAGTAAATTGTGTCTCACTTCTTGAATGTCTATAAGAGCATAAACTTTCATTTCAATTATGATATTATTATTATTATTATTATTATAGATATTTTAGAAGAATACTGCTTAATAGGATACAAGGGTCCGCGATGTTTGGTAGTATAAAATACCTTCATTCTATGATCAGTATCGCGAATAAGCAGAACGAAAATACTCCATCTTTAGATCTCGATGTTGTCAGTGTGTTGCCAAAACACGCATACTGTCAAGAAAATATGGAGACACCAAAAATATATATGCACCAAAGTAGATGAAAATTTTAGCAGAACTGCAAATGATAAAGCCATTAATTATAAGTTTCAACCGAACAAAGATTGCAAATCAATATTTACGCAGAAAATTGTAAAATGGAAATTACTATTTTATGATTTGGTTTATAAGTTGTGTTGATATTATTTGAATTTGTCATCCAGACATGAGGAATCTAAATAATTTGCGATATAAAATTATCAAATATGGAAAGATTAGTATACCATTTGAGGGTGATAACCAATGTTGAAAAAGAAAATTTCAGTGTTGAAATCTGTCGCTCAGTTATTCAAGCTGAGAGAATCATCTACGTGAATTTACTGTTGATTTAAAAAGGTGAAATATTTAAACAGTTACAAAAATAGCAACTTACTGTCTGAAGGTTTAGATTACGTGCCCTAAAAGTCACTGAAATCAAATCAGTTGCAGATCTCTCGTCGACATTTATTTCAAGTTTCAATAGCAACCAATTGTTTGTCAAAAAATAAAATAACATTTATGTTGCTAAGATTACGTTTCCTTATGACATATGTCAGAAGTATGTAATTTAGCAAAAAAGTTGTCTTCTCCCAAGCAAAACTTGATTTGATTCTTATATTGTACCATGTATTTCACCAAATTGTGGTTCAGTTATATATTTTCTTATAATTCTATTCGTTTTAATCCACAGTGTCAGCAAATTGACAGAGCAAAGGTATATCGTGATAATTTTTCGATTTGTTATAATATTGTTGATGGTAGAACTGTTTCGAATCAATCTCATCCTCATATTTCAACCTACACTGGAAGACTATAAATGAGATTCACAAATAATTAAATATAACTTAACTTTACAAATAAAATTACTTAGTTTAACTTAAGTCGAAAATTTAGTTTGGTGTTATAAAATGGTTTCGACACATTGTCGATTTTTTCAACCACCAATTTTTCAGTAGAAAGATTTACAGCTATATATAACATAATTATTTATAATATATACAACATAATTATTTAGGAAACGCATTTACCGTCATAAAGTACAGATTACAATAGGAAAAAATTCTTCGCCACAATTATAAAATTATAATTATTATAAACATGCTTAATTCTCAAAATGAAAGTACCTGCTTTATACACAGACAGATATGTGGAACTCCAACGGGAACATTCCAGTCCTCAGCCTTTTTGGTAGAACTTTTGGTAATGCTGTTTTCTTCTTTATTGGGATTTTTGCTTGTACTTTTTTTGATTTCTTGGATTTTTTTTTTTCATATTTCCCGATATGTGGCATTGTCATAGCACATTTCATCTTCATTTATATGATAGTAATCAGTCTGTCAATGTGTCAATTCCTGATGTCCAACGAATCGTCGAAATAGCTTATTTGTTTTTTATTTAAATTAAATAATTTAATTGTGTGTGTTTTAGCATAAAATATATCATTAATTATAAAAATCTTGAATACAGATGAAAATTATACGTACATTTAAATCCAATTCTTGGGCCACTAGAATCTTTCCAGCATTTGCCTTTTACATCGTACTTTCAGATTTCAATCTTAATTTATTGAATTTATTCTGAAAACAAATTATGTATAAGAGAGGTAGGTTTCGATATGAACTGATTAAAGTTTTGTGGTAACCAAATAAAGAAATCTTTTTGGGCTACTTGATTTTATGAAAAATATTTAATTTTGCTTATGACAACGAAATTCAAATATCTGCAAATGAATAATGAATTGTTAATGTCATAAGCTCTTTATAGAACAACTTAAGAAACATAGTTCTTAATTATTTTTACAGGTAGATCAAGTTGGAACATATTGTATAAAATTTCATAAGATTTGTGCTCTAAATCATTAATATCCATATTGCTTAAAAGTAAATCCCAATCAACTAATGACAAGTGATAGTTTAATGAGTAAACCTCAGAACTCATGAAAACACTAAACTCATTATTAGTCCAATTCACTCGGGGCAGGTTTCAATCTCCAGTTACTAAAAATATATCCACTGATGCACAATGATTGGAATAAAAATCAGAACCAGATGCTGGTAAACTGTTCCAATTATTCACTTTTGGCTTTTGACCATAATGGATATAAAGACTTCCAGTACTTTCATGTCTTTTCGGTGAGCACAGGGGTGCGTCATCATCAGACGATTTCGACATCACTTTTATAGGCGTGACCCACTTCGTGGAAAACTTTTGCGTTTCGGAGGTGTGGGGTGGCTAGTTGGGAGAAAGGATTGGTGTTAGAAGTAGGAGTATTTCCAGGATTTACCGAAGGTGTCTGTAGTTTAGCAGACAGCTTACTGCATTACTTACTTTCATTCGTTGTAGTTCACCCTCTAGTTCCGATATTTTAATCTTAAGGCCTCTTGAAGCGCCGGCAGACTTTTGGGTTTTATTGAGATTTTCACTTGGCTTGTCTTTTCTCCTCAAACTACATATAGTTTATTTATCTGAGTTTGAATCCGAATATAAACGCACACTGGTAAAATGTAATATTTTTCAAGGAAAAGAATAATATATATTAGGGCAAATTTTAATATTGATAAGATTTAGATGACTGAGATAATGTTAGAAATTGTTCAGTGTTCAAATTTATGTATTTTGAATTGAATTAAAGCAAAAAGGTCAATACACTAACATTTAGAAAAAAGTTTTCATAGAAAAGAAACACTTAAATTAGTTTGGCAATATTGTGAAGAGTGATATGGAATACGGTTCGTATTCTTTGACAACTCCTTGACAATCTTGACAACTGATCTTTGTGTAATTTTATTTTGTTCGGTATCCGATCCTATAATGCTCTTTGGCGAATTACGGAAAGAGGTTATTTCAATCTGCCAAAATGTGGAGAATGTGTATCGTATAAATATTACTCCAGGAGCTGACCCAGCGTACTAAATTTGATAATATGCTATCCTTAGTTAACTTAATGCTGTCTTGTTAACCCTAATTAGTTTACTTGAAGGATTCTTCTAAAAAAAATCTAATTTACAGCGCAATGTGTCTTACACTACTATAAAGAATGAACAATTTTGACACAACTTAAAACAAATAATGTTTCATCTTCTCTTGGGATGCCAATTGTGACTGATGCGATGACCCGGTAGGAGTGCACTGAAACTACACATAAACTGTTAAAATTGTAATTTGAATTGTGCGCCTGTGGACAGTTAAGTTGTAATTTTAACACTAAATTCTTAAATATAAATTTTTCTTGAGAAATAATAAATTCTTTTAAGCCCAGAAAGACTTATTTACTGAGAAAAGTAATAAAGTTAACCTAAAACGTCAATACGACAATTGAAAGGTGATTTCTCGTAACATTTGGAATAAAACATTTGGAACAAAACGAGACACAAAGGCAAAAACTAAGATAAATTTACTAGTTGACTCAATAAATTACGTGCACATACAAGAGAGTAGTACTGCAAAATAAGTATGTGATAAATCTTGGTTGACACGCTGTGATGGGCTGCTGCATGATCTCTGTAATACTTCACATACTGCATGTTAAAACGTAGAGAAATATATGAGTAAAATAATGTGTACCGCTCACAAGCTCAGAAACATTGGTTTCGAAGTTGACGTTGAATGGCTATTTATAGTGCTACTCTCCGGTCTACCAGAATCCTATCAACCAATGATTATTGCTATTGAAAGCTCCGGCATGAAGATACCTTCTGTTTCTGTGAAATCAAATCTATCACAAGATGTTAACCAACCTGAGACTCAACAGTATTGTCAGTCATCAAGAAAATTAAAAACAACCACAGAAACAAAGTAAGGGTCCAAGGTGCTACACTTGTAACAAGTAAGGTCATAAAAGTCCTCAAATGCAAATCCAGAACCAAGAATGTTCAACAAAAAGCAAGTAGTTCATCATATGCTGCTGCGTTTGAGGCAACATCCAGCCAAAATGACCCATGGTAAGTGGCTTCCGATGCATCGTCACACATGACAAGACGTAGGAACATGCTTGAAAATATGACGGCTCCTGTCATACATAAAATCAGAGTCGCAAACAACAAAGTATAATCTGTGCAATGCTCAGAACAAGTGAGGTTGGACCATTATGACGATGAAGGTCAAAACAAAAAGGTGCGTGCTTTTTACAAAAGTATTATGTGTTCCTAAATTGGCAACAAATCTATTGTCTCTAAGTCAGATTATTTGCGATGGTAGCCAAATAAAATTTGACGGAACGAGCTGTGTTATTATGAAGAGCAGAAGTGAGGTAGTATCTTCCTACTGTAGCTTTATGTTAGAGTCGACTGGAACAGTATTAGGATCAGCATTAGTCATTTCAATTCTGTTTAAAATTTGTTCCATATAAATACTAAAACTCTTTTCGGTGTAGAGTCGAATTTGGCATGCCAGCAGCAAGGGAATTGTTTTAACCCATATGGTGACATGTTCAATTTACATACCATGTTTTCGTCATGATCCAACCCTTCTTGTTAAGTCATAAATAGGTGTCTTCAAGTTCTCCATATAAAAATGCTGTCTTTACGTCTAGTTACTTGATTTTGTGATTATTTTGTACAGCCACAGATAGTAACGATCGTATTGAACTGATTGTTTGTGCAAAAGTTTCCTGGTAATCAACACGTGCAATTTGTCCATATCATTTCACACACAGATGTGATTTGTAACGTGGTCATTAAATAAATGAATCACTGTCATTAAAGTTATTATAATAAATCGAAAAATCATCTCGATATTTCTTTTCTCTGTCAATTTGATGACACTGTCAATTAAAACAAATAGAAATATAATAAAAATATAACCACAATTTGATGTAATTTTAATACAATGAAAGAAACAAATCAAAATTACTTGAAAGATGACAACTTTTTTCTAAATTACATATTTCGAATATGGTTTAATTGGTCATTGGACGTTTTGTTTATATTGTAACGTGTGGCACATGTCACAAGGAAACGTAATCTTAGTAACATAAATGTTATTTTCTTTTATTTGATAAACAAAATTCCTTCGTTGCTACTGAAACTTGAAAGTTCGTGATTTCCGTGATTTTTCAGCACTCGTAATCGAAATCCTCAAACAAAAAGTTGCCATTATTGTAATTGTTTAAATATTTCACTTTTTTAAATCAACAGTAAATTAACGTGGTTGATTCTTTCAGCTTGAATTAGTGAGCGACAATTTTCAACTATGCACTGAATTTTTCTCTTTCACTTTTGGTTGGGTTATCACTCTCCCACAACACTAAGATACCAATGTTTCCATATTTGCTAATTTTATGACGAAAATTATTTAGATTCCTCATGTCTGGATGACAAGTTCAAATAATGTCAACACAACTTTTAAACCAAATCATGAAATATTGATTTCTATTCTACAATTTTCTGCGTAAAGATTTGCAATCTTTTTACAGTAGAAATTTATAAGTAATAGCATTCTTTTGTTGATTTATTACATATATATTTTTAGTGTCTCCACGTTTTCTTGAGAGTTGCTATCGAGTACGCACGTTTTGACAACTTTCTGACAACTTAGTCAACTAATGTTGAAGTATTTCCGTTCTGGTTAATTGCTGATCTTATAATCGCGATACCGATTATAAAAAGAGGTTATTTTATACGACAAAGCATTGCAGAACCTGGAATCCTATTAACCATTATTTTTCTAAAAATCTACTTTATAGTGCAACAAGGGCAACATAATTAAAAGGAACGCTTACGAAATTATAGACATTCAAGAAGTGAGACACGATTACTTGTTTTACTTATATGTTCCATACTTGCTTTAAAAATATATTAAAATCGTGGTAGTAACTCTCCATATGCGTTGAGTTGTAAATGGAGTTCTTAGGATGCTTTATTTAAATTTGCAATTTGTAATAAGAAATAATTTTTGAGGGTATTAGAGAGTTTTATGAATAACCCGAAAAGTTTTGACAATGACAGAATATGGAAGGGCGTGACAACTAAGTTGACTTATTAATTATTAGTCAATAATAGTTGATGTTAACAGAGAAATGGAAAGATTAACTATTTCTACACATTATTTCTTCTTCAACAATAACGCATACTTTAAGTTGGAATTTATATGCTAAATTACTGTCCATCCCATCTAAAAATTGTTCTGCAATCAGTGCACCAGAATATTCACCAGTTTTTCTTTTACATTTACGCAAATTTATTTTAGTTTGAGCCAAACCAACTTTTCTAGATAAACTACCGCCTAATCTGTTACACATTTCTAAATTTCAAACATATTACATTAAAATCTTTTATGTAAAGTGTAACTTTCGAAAATAATGTTGATTTATTTTTTTTAAAAAACTAATCACTTTACATTACAATCGTTATGATTATCTACAGTGGAAAACTTACTTGACAACTCCAGCCCAGTTAGTTCAGCAAACAATAAATCATGGCAGATTCTATCAGATGCCTTTTAAAAGTCTGTATAAACAACATCAACCTGTAAATGATTTTCAAGAGCAACAACTGTCGAATTGTTATAAATAAGAAGGTTGGTCGCAGAAGATTTACATTTGCAAAATTCATGTTGACTCTCATTTATAATATTTTGGAACTATGGCATAATTATTTTGGAAATGATTTTTTTGGACAATCTTGGTAAACAACAAGTATATATAGTATATATAGTATAAACAACATCAATCTGTAAATGATAACAGTCGAATTGTTATAAATAAGAAGGTTGGTCGCAGAAGATTTACATTTGCAAAATCCATGTTGACTCTCATTTATAATATTTTGGAACTATTTTGAAAATGAATTTTTTTGGACAATTATGGAATACAAAACATTTTTCATACAGGCCTAAATTTGTTACAAGTAAACTATCTCCATTCTTTAAGGTAGGTGTAATAAATGATTTTTTCTGTACATTAGGAAATAAAGCACATTTTAAAAACAAGTTAAATTCCATTTTTAGAAGCTTTGTTAATGATAATCCACAATTCATTCAATGCTGTAGAAGGAATATCATAAGGACCTCTATTACTAGATAAATCTGACTTCTGAGTTCATTAAAAACATCAATCTGGAAAAAATTATTATTATTTTTTGAATATAAACCAAAATATTTTCATGACAAAACGATATTGCTTAAATTTGTGTTTGCATTGAAAGCTAAAAAACGAAACAAACAGCTCACGTGTAAAGACTAAATACTTATTTCTTTTGTAGTTTTCGTCTTTTCAACGACGAAATTGTAAGTTACCAAATAATTGTTCAAGTTCAGTTTTGAAATCAAATTACATTTTGTACATATTCAGGTTCCAACAGCAATGAAGGCGATATGTTTATTAATCAAAAGTAAAACATACTTCTGTTGTCTGAAGAATATGCAATGCTTTAATACAATTCAATATACATAAATTTGAACACTAAGGAAATCGGGTACCTCTGGAAACGTCGGCAGACATTTGGTTTTTATTGAGATTTTCACTTAGCTTGTCTCTTTTCCGGACACTACACATAGTTCACACACATAGTTGATTGATTTAGTAACCGAAGTTACCAGCCAAATTAACAACTCTCCTCTTTCGAATATGGTAACTGAATTGGTCTGAATTTAGTTAGTTACTAAATTCAGACAAATAAAAAAATTTGTTTACCTGGCTGGTAACCTTGGTTACCAATCCAAGAAACAACTGAATTAAGTTTAGGTTTTCGTACTATAAACAGTTTAATAACTGAATTAGCGGTCATGAAATGAGTAAACAGCAAGCGTGCCTGCAAGAAGTTTGAGTGCTTCAGAGTCCTATTGGGGCCACACGGCACATCGCCAGTTTCATTTCAGAAGAAGTTCCTATTAAGAGACGAAAACCGTGAAATAAGAAAATGAAAAGGCGGCTCAAATCCAGGTTCGATTGTCAGAAAGACACAGCCAATTATTGTAAAGCCCCAGTTTTGATCGGCTGGATTAGAGTACATTAGAGTACCAATTAATTCTCTGTATCGTGTGGAGTCTTTGAACATTTTTAAATCTCTGTTAACTTTCTAAAATATATTTTTTTTGTTTAAGTGTTACTCTTTTCGTACTTTGGTTAATTTCTATTCCAAAAAAAACCTAGCATTCTTAGATCTTCAATTTCTCAGCTAATTCTCTCTTACTTTCATTACCAGTTCGTTTTTCAGCAGTTCTTTTGTACTCCTTAAATTTTTCAAGAAATTCTCCTTTTGACATGAGAAAATACACCTTGCACCATCCACTATTATCGTCTATAAATGTTCGAAGATATCTTGATCCACCTCTGGTTCTAACTCGCTTTGGTCCGCAGATGTCTGAATGAACAATATTCAGTAACTGCTTACTTCTTAATTATCTGGCAGTAAAGGGTGTCCTTGCATATTTACCTCATTGATATATGCCACACCACGTGGGTAATTTATCGTTATCCAATTTTATTTATACTTAATCAAATAATATAAAATATATAAAATATATAAAATAATTGTTTCAAAAGTGCTATACATCTTTGGAAATCTCGCATCCTTTGATACTCTTGAGGTCCGATGGGCTTATGCATAGGATTATGTCCGCATTTACCTTTTTATCTTATTTACATCCACGTTTTAAGCGCTGATTCACTTTTTTTGTCACCCTGACATCTAACTGACTTTGATACTTCATTAACGAAATTCCAGGTATCGATTTTGGTAAGTAACGCCTCTACCTGAATCCGCCTCGTGTCGAAATTTTCTTTGGATAGAAGTTCAATTCTTGTACCACAGATCGCCATCTCGAGTCCCATGTTTCGATAGTATGGACCTACCTTATAACTCATCCTACTTCTGAGAATTAAGCTTGTTTATTCTAATTATAATTTTAGAATAGTGCCGAAGTAATTCTTCCTTAAAATTTAATCTGTACTGTAATCAGTAAATGTGTTTCCTAAAAAATTATGTCGCATATATCTTTTAAGTACTTCTTTCCACTAACTAATTGGTGGTTAAAATTAATTAAATTAACCACAAAACATAAACAAAGTAGTTTCATTTGGAAAGTTATATTATATTTAAATATTTGGGAACCACATTTATAGTCATTTAGTGTAAGTTGAAATATAAGGATGAAATTGATTCGGAACAGTTCTACCATTAAAGTTATTATAACTCATCTCGACATTTCTTTGCTCTGTCAATTTGTTGACACTGTGGATTCAAACGAATAGAATTATAACAAAAAATATAACTGAACCACAATTTGATGTAATATTAATACAATATAAGATCAAATCAAATTTACTTGAAAGAAGACAACGTGATTCCAAACCACATATTTCGAATTAGGTTTAATTGAATTAACCATAACTCTTGCCTATAATTGGACAGGCTGACATACATCATAAGGTGACATAATCTTAGCAACATAAATGTTATTTTCTCTTATTTGACTAACAATCTTCCTTCGTTGCTACTGAAACATGAAAGATTGCAAAATATCACTCAATACAACACTCACTCCAAAATGTTCGTTTAATTTTGTATGTACTAATTAATTAAAATTTTATTTGTGTATAAACATCAGGCAAGTTACTTGTTTTCAATTTCATCCCCCACGTCTCTTAGTAGCAAAATATATTTCTGCATTTAAGTATAAAGTTAATGAAAACAATTTCTATTCACATGTTAATTATCTGTCAGATTCACAGACAGTATTCCTTTGATGGAAAATAAATGTCGTCGAGACATCTACAACTGACTTGATTTCAGTGACTCGTAATCGGAACCTTCGGACAGTAGGTTCCTATTATTGTAACTGTTTAAATATGTCACCTTTTTAAATCAAAAAATAATTCACGTAGTTGATTCTTTAAGCAAGAATTAGTGAGCGGCAAATTTCAACTAGGTTCTGAATTTCTCTCTTTCACGTTTGGTTGGATTATCACCCTCAAACAACACTAAGATACCAATCTTTCTAATTTTGCTAATTTTATGTCAAAATTTATTTAGATACCTCATGTCTAGATGACAAGTTCAAATAATGACAACACAATTTATAAACAAAATCAAATCACAATTTTCTGTGTAAAAATTTGCAATCTTTGTTGTGTTGAAATTTATAATTAATAGCTCATTTGTAATTTTGATGAAATTTTCATCTACTTTAGTGCATATATATTTTAAGTGTCTCCACGTTTTCTTGAGAGCTCGTAACCACTACACACGTTTTGACATTTTGCTGACAAATTAGACAACTTGGGCATGTTGGGGTATTTTCATTCTGCTTAGTTGCTAATCTTATAATCGCGATTATAGGAACCTGGGATCATTTTAAGTAGTATTTTTCTAAAAAAACTACTTTACCGTGCAATAAGGTATAACATAATTGAAAAGAAAGATAAACATTCAAGAGGTGACACACAATTTACTTGGTTTATCTATATGCTATATGCAGAATCTTAACATCTACTACATGTCTGATCGGTATTCTAAATAAATGATTTTCCAAGTAAATTGCGTCTCAATTCTTGACTCTGTTATAGCGTAAGCTTTATTTTCAAGAATAAAATATTTTTTCGCATTGTAAATTAAATTATATCAGAAGAATGCTACACAGTTAACTGTGACAGGAAAATAGCTCCTCGATTATTATTATAGGATCCTGTGTTCAGAATATCTCGACAATTTAGAAGAACAACTTTGTGTACTTGGTAAGGCCATTATAAAATCGTCCAACAAGCAAAATCTCCAACATCAGTTGACAGTTAGTTGTCAAAACACACATACAGAACCAGAGTTCTCAAAAACTTATTCTCTCGTTTTAAGAAATTGTTAATAAATAATTTAATTATTTACTCCAAATAGTATTATTCAAGTCTTAACCGTTAATTTAAACCACACACATTTTCCATTTAAATTTGATCCACTGATGTTAATCATCAAATTTGACTTTCCTTAGAAATTATGTGTTATTCCTTATGAATTACATCTGAAATAAATTAATGGCGCGTATGTTATTGTTGATTTTTTGAATGGTGAGACACCTACTGTTCTAAAGTTTCACAGCATCTCTTGAATGTTGAAATTGTTAATATTTTAAATTAAGTTTTGGGAACAGTTGTAAATTACAGATGCTATGTTACAACAAGTGTTCTATTGTTTTTTTAAATTTGGATTCCCTTAGATACAGAATTTATTGCAGTTAATCAAGGCGGAATATTGTAACAATTACATTAATAACGAAATATATCTATTTCAGAGCTCCGATTTCAAATAGTGTTAATTAATCATGAAATTCTCGGAAATCCAATTATATTTAAAGTTCACTTAAATAAAGTTAGGAGATAAGATATATTAACAAAACACCAAAATGTCTTAGAAACTGTAAAAAAAAATCCCGATTTGTATATATATCAAAAGTTAACCAAAGTTATACAATATTACAGAGTACAGAGAGTATTTAGTGTAAAATATCTTGTTATATATACCGCCCCTTTGGTTGACTGAATCAACGCACTACAACGCCGTATAATCAAATTGAGACATCCCTAATTAAAAATCGCTCCGTTATTTTCCTTCTTTCAAAAAAATCTTTGGTCACTGTGTTTTTCATTCTCTTCTACAATATGATTTATTCAATCAATTTTTGAAGATAATTTTTGCAATGCCCTCAAAAATTATTTCTTTATTTAGAATGGAGAGTTACTACCACGATTTTAACATATTTTTGAAGTAAGTATGGAGCATACAGGTAAAGCAAGTAAATTGAAGAATACTGCTTAATAGGATACAAGGCTCCGCGATGTTTGATTGTATATAATAACTTCTTTCCATGATCGGTATCGCGATTATATGATAACCGAATAAGCAGAACGAAAATACTACAACTTTAGTTCTCGATGATGTTGTCAGTGTTTTGTCAAAACATGCCTACTCCCAAGAAAATATGGAAACACTAAAAATATATATGCACTAAAGTAGATGAAAGTTTTAACAAAAGATTTCAAATCTTTATTTCCCCAGAAAATTGTGAAATAGAAATCACTATTTTATGATTTGGTTTATAAATTGTGTTAACATTATTTGAACTTGTCATCCAGACATGAAGAATCTAAATAATTTACGACATAAAATTATCAAATATGGAAAGATTGGTATATTAGTGTTGTTTGACGGTGATAATTAAAGGTGAAGGAGAAAAATTCAGTGCATAGTTGAAATCTGTCGCTCACTTATTCAAGCTGAAAGAATCAACTACGTGAATTTACTGTTGATTTAAAAAGGTGAAATATTTAAACAGTTACAAAAATAGCAACTTACCGTCTGAAGGTTTAGATTACGAGCCCTGCAAGTCACTGAAATCAAATCAGTTGCAGATCTCTCGTCGACATTTATTTTCGACAGGTAATTAATATGTGAAACGAAATTGTTTTTGTTAACTTTGTTAATTTTATATTTCCATTAGAATAGATTGCTGCTAAGAGAAGTTTCAACTACTATAAGGTGAGGAATAGAATTGAAAACAAATAAAATTTTAATTAATTTGTAATTAAAAAATAAAACGAGTGAGTGTGTGATTGAGTGACATTTTGCAAACAAGTATCAATAGCAACGAATTGTTTGTCAAAAAATAAAATAACATGTCAAATTACGTTTCTTTATGGCATATGTCAGAACTATGTAATTTATAAAAAAGTTGTCTTCTCTCAAGCATATTTGATTTGATTCTTACATTGTATTAATATAACACCCAATTGTGGTTCAGTTATATCTTTTCTTATAATTCGTTTTAATCCACTGTCTCAGCAAATTGACAGAGCAAAGGAATATCGTGATGATTTTTCAATTTGTTATAATATTTTTGATGGTAGAACTGTTTCGAATCAATCTCATCCTTGTATTTCAACCTACAGTGGATGACCATAAATGAGATTCCCAAATATTTAAATATAACATAACTTTAGAAATAAAACTACTTTGTTTAACTTATGTCGATATTTTAATATTAGTTTGGTGTTATAAAATGGTTTCGACACATTGCCGATTTATTCAACATCCAATTATTCAGTGGAAAAATATACAGATATACACAATATAATTATTTATGAATCACATTTTCCGTCATAAATTACAGATTAAAATATAAGTAAAAACTACTACGGCACAATTCTAATATTATAATTACTATAAACATGCTTAATTCTCAGATGTTATTTGAGTTGAAACGTATGCCCATACCATGGAAAACTCCATAAATTGAAAGTACCTTCTTTATACACAGACAGATATGTGGAACTCCAATGGGAACATCCCTGTCCTCAGCCTCTTTGATAGAACTTTTGAAGACGGTTTCTTGGTATTGCTGTTTTCTCCTTTATTGTGACTTTTTCTTGACCTTTTTTCGGATTTCTTGCATATTTTTTCATATTTCATAGCCTCAGAGAAAAGAGCATGCCCTCAACCTCCGGAGATCTATCTTTCAACACTCTAATCCGGAGATTGCATGCTTGCATGATATCCAACCCTGTGAATCCGACAGATACAAGAGACCTTGTCTCTTGGCTGTCTAGACCTCTGCGTCTCTTTTGAACATCTTTTCTTTACTATGTAGCGATTGTTACGTACCTCTTTAGTTTTCCCTTCTATTTTCCTAAACCTTTATGGTTAACTACTCTTAGGTCATGATCTTCGGATCATTGCCCGGAGAGGGGTTTTTACTCGGTAAAGTCCGGCACTACGTCTTGTAGATTTCCCCCTCTTTGCTCCAATAAAAAAATAATCATAATTTATTCTGAAAACAAATCAATGTGTCATTTTATGGAGCCTTATTCTGTGTTTAGTTGGGAATTCCTGTAAATATAAATAATGAATTTAGCCAAAACTATTCCCTAAAAATAACAGTTTGGTAAGATCGGTTTCATTTCTAGCACTACTGTACATAAGTATTTCTGCTAATTACAATTCTCAATGAGGGAGAACCTCATTAATGAAGAGAGAATATTTAACTATTAATTTTGAATTGAAGCGTAGGAGCAACTTCAGAAAGATGTGTTTCTTATGAAATAAAAGTCTGAACTGATTAGAGTTTTGTTGTAAACAAAAAAAGAAAACTTTTTGGGCTACTTGATTTTATGAAAAATATTGTAATATGTTTATATACAACGAAATTCAAATGTCTACAAGTGAATAATGCATAGAAATTCAAACAAAATGGTCCTGTGGCATAGACAACTAGAGTACCTACATTATAAAGGCGTACAGGATTTGTACAGAAAGCGACTGGTACACGGTAATAAATTGGATAATGATAAATTACCCATGTGGTGTGACAATGTCAACGAGGTAAGCAAGCAAGGAAACCCTTTACTGATAGAGAAGGAAGAAGTAAGCAGTTACTGAATATTGTTCATTCAGATATCTGCGGACCAATGCGAGTCAGATTCAGCGGTGGATCAAGATATCTTCTTACATTAATAGACGAATATAATAGGTGGTGCCAGGTTTTTTCCTTAAGTCAAAGAGAGAAGTTTTTGAAAAATTTAAGGAGTACAAAAGAACTGTCGAAAATCAAACTGGTAATGAAATTAAGAGAGAATTAGCTGAGAAATTGAAGATCAAAGATTGCTAGGTTTTTCTTTAGAATAGAAATTAACCAAAGTAAGAAAGGAGTAACACTTAAACAAAAAAAATATATTTCAGAGAAATTCAGAATGGTAGATTGCAATCCAATTAAAACACCCTATGACTGCCACTCAAAAGTTAACAGAGATTTAAAAATGTTTAAAGTCCCCACACGATACTGAGAATTAATTGGTAGTCTAATGTAGTCTAATGCAGCCGTTCAAAACTGGGGCTTTAAAATAATTAGCTGTGTCTTTCTGACAATCGAACCTGGATTTGAGGCGCTTTTTCAGTTTCTTATTTCACCGTTTTTGTCTCTTAATAGGAACTTATTCTGAAATGGAACTGGCGAAGTGCCGTATGGTCCCAATAGGACTCTGAAGCACTCGAACTTCTTGCAGGCACGCTTGCAGTTTTCGCATTTCATGACCGCTAATTCAGTTATTAAATTGTTTATAGTACGAAAACCAAAACTTAATTCAGTTGTTTCTTGAATTGGTAACCAAGGTTACCAACCAAGTAAACAATTTTTTTTATTTGTCTGAATTTAGTAACTAACTAAATTCAGACAAAAGATGGACAGATGTCAGTAGTTGCTACCCAAACTTGGATAAATGACGATCGTTACCGCTGCCATTGGTAACGACAGAAAAGTCTTTTATTGTTAGCAACTTTTGTCAATTGTTCAAAGTGTGGTTAGCAACCAGGGAATATTGTTGATAGTAACAATTTTGGTGTGAGTTGTTTGTCATTCTTCTGTTTGAATTTAGTTATAATAGTTACCAAATTCGAAAGAGAAGGGTTGTTAATTTGGCTGGTAACATCGGTTACTAAATCAATAAACTATGTGTAGTGTCCGGAAAAGAGACAAGCTAAGTGAAAAACTCAATAAAACCCAAAAGTCTGCCGACGTTTCCAGAGGTACCCAAAATCCTTAGTGTTCAAATTTATGTATATTGAATTGTATTAAAGCATTGCATATTCTTCAGACAACAAAAGTATGTTTTACTTTTGATTAATAAACATATCGCCTTCATTGCTGTTGGAACCTAAATATGTACAAAATGTAATTTGATTTCAAAACTGAACTTGAACAATTATTTGGTAACTTACAATTTCGTCGTTGAAAAGACGAAAACTACAAAAGAAATAAGTATTTACTCTTTACACGTGAGCTGTTTGTTTCATTTTTTAGGTTTCAATGCAAACACAATTTTAAACAATATCGTTTTGTCATGAAAATATTTTTGTTTATATTCAAAAAATAATAATAATTTTTTCCAGATTGATGTTTTTAATGAACTCAGAAGTTAGATTTATCTAGTAATAGAGGTCCTTATGATATTCCTTCTACAGTATTGAATGAATTTTGGATTATAATTAACGAAGCCTCTAACCATGAAATTTAACTGCTTTATTTCCTAATGCACAGAAAAATTCATTTATTATACCTACCTTAAAGAATGGAGATAGTTTACTTGTAACAAATTTTGGCCTGTATGAAAAATGTTTTGTATTCCATAATTGTCCAAAAAAATTCATTTCCAAAATAATTATGCCATAGTTCCAAAATATTATAAATGAGAGTCAACACGGATTTTGCAAATGTAAATCTTCTGCGACCAACCTTCTTATTTATAACAATTCGACAGTTATCATTTACAGGTTGATATTGTTTATACAGACTTTTTAAAGGCATTTGATAGAATCTGCCATGAATTATTGTTTGCTTAACAAACTGGGCTGGAGTTGTCAAGTAAGTTTTCCACTGTAGATAATCATAACGATTGTAATATAAAGTGATTAGTTTTTTTAAAAAAATAAATCAACACTATTTTCGAAAGTTACACTTTAGGTAAAAGGTTTTAATGTAATATGTTTGAAATTTAGAAATGTGTAATAGATTAGGCGGTAGTTTATCTAGAAAAGTTGGTTTGGCTTAAACTAAAATGAATTTGCGTAAATGTAAAAGAAAAGCTGGTGAATATTCTGGTGCTGAAAGAGTTCAAACACAGAGGTTCAAGAATACAGATATTATTAAAAAGCACTGATTGCAGAACAATTTTTAAATGGGATGGACAGTAATTTAGCATATAAATTCCAGCTTAAAGTATGCGTTATTGTTGAAGAAGAAATTATGAGTAGAAATATTTAATCTTTCCATTTCTCTGTTAACATCATCTATTACTGACTAGTAATTAATAAGTCAACTTAGTTGTCACGCCCTTCCAAATTCTGTCAATGTCAAAACTTTTCGGGTTATTCATCAAACTCTCTAATACCCTCAAAAATTATTTCTTTTTACAAATTGCAAATTTAAATAAAGCATCCTAAGAACTCCATTTACAATTCAACGCATATGGAGAGTTACTACCACGATATTAACACATTTTTAAAGCAAGTATGGAACATATAAGTAAAACAAGTAATCGTGTCTCACTTCTTGAATGTCTATAATAGTGTAAGCGTTCCTTTTAATTATGTTGCCCTTGTTGCACTATAAAGTAGATATTTAGAAAAATACTGGTTAATAGGATCCCAGGCGCTGCGATGCTTTGTCGTATAAAATAACCTCTTTTTATAATCGGTATCGCGATTATAAGATCAGCAATTAACCAGAACGAAAATATTCCAACATTAGTTGACTAAGTTATCAGAGAGTTGTCAAAACGTGCGTACTCGTTAGGAACACTCAAGAAAACGTGGAGATACTAAAAATATATATGTAACAAACCAACAAAAAATGCTATTACTTATAAATTTCTACTGTAAAAAGATTGCAAATCTTTACGCGGAAAATTGTAGAATAGAAATCAATATTTCATGATTTGGTTTAAAAATTGTGTTGACATTATTTGAACTTGTCATCCAAACATGAGGAATCTAAATAATTTTCTTCATAAAATTAGCAAATATGGAAACATTGGTATCTTAGTGTTGTGGGAGAGTGATAACCCAACCAAAAGTGAAAGAGAAAAATTGTCGCTCACTAATTCAAGCTGAAAGAATCAACCACGATAATTTACTGTTGATTTAAAAAAGTGAAATATTTAAACAATTACAATAATGGCAACTTTTTGTTTGAAGGTTTCGATTACGAGTCCTGAAAAATCACGGAAATCACGAACTTTCAAGTTTCAGTAGCAACGAAAGAATTTTGTTTATCAAATAAAAGAAAATAACATTTATGTTGCTAAGATTACGTTTCCTTGTGACATATGCCAGACGTTACAATATAAACAAAACATCTAATGTCCAATTAAACCGTATTCGAAATATGTAATTTAAAAAAAGTTGCCTTCTTTCAAGTAAATTTGATTTCAGTAAGAAGAAATGCTAGTTGTGCCTATGTTGATGATGGCCCGTTATTCTCAATTGATGAATCAGAACTAAATTAATTTAAAAAAAAACTGAAAAACACATATTGGAATTAAAATAATGGAAACCCCAAGTAATTTTTTGGGAATGCAAATAGAAAGTTTTAGTATTTATGTGGAACAAATTTTAAACAGATTTGAAAAGACTAATGCTAGTCCTAATACTATTCCAGTCGACCCTCACATAACACTGCCTGTTCCGTCAAGTTTTACTTGGCGACCACCGCAAATAATCTGACTTAGAGACAATAAATCTGTTGCCAGTTTAGGAACACATAATACTTTTGGAAAAAGCACCTTTTTGTTTTGACCTTCATCGTCATAATGGTCCAACCTCACTTATACTGAGCATTGCACAGATTATACTTTGTTGTCTGCGACTCTGATTTTATGTATGACAGAGTCATATTTTCAAGCATGTTCTTACGTCTTGTCATGTGTGACGATGCACCGGAAGCCACTTGCCATGGGTCATTTTGGCTGGATGTTGCCTCAAACACAACAGCATATGATGAATTACTTGCTTTTTGTTGAACATTCTTGGTCCTGGATTTGCATTTGAGGACTTTTATGACCTTACTTGTTACAAGTGTAGCACCTTGAATCCTTACTTGGTTGTTGGTTGTTTTCTTGATGACTGACAATACTGTTGAGTCACTTTCAGGTTGTTTAACATCTTGTGATAGTTTTGATTTCACAGAAACTGAAGTTATCTTCATGCCGGGGCTTTCAATAGCAATAATCATTGGTTGATAGGATTCTAGTAGACTGGAGAGTAGCACTGTAAATAGCCATTCATCGTCAACTTCGAAACCAATGTTTCTGAGCTTGTGAGCAGTACACATTATTATGCTCACATATTTCTCTACGTTTTAACATGCAGTAGGTGAAGTATTACAGAGATCATGCAGCAGCCCATCACAGCGTGTCAATCAAGAGTTATCCCATACTTATTTTGCAGTACTACTCTCTTGTATGTGCACGTAATTTATTGAGTCAACTAGTAAATTTATCTTAGTTTTTGCCCTTGAGTCTCGTTTTGTGTCCACAATGACACATGTGGGGGGTTTTATGCAGTCCACAACTTCTCTTACTGTAGATGTGTATTTACAGCAAATCGCTAGGTTACGTAATTATCTCGGCCGGTTAACTTTTCAATTAATGCCAATTGATTGTTTGCTGACAATTTAAGAACCCTTATTCCAGATGTTACGAGAAATCACCTTTCAAATGTCGTATTGACGTTTTAGGTTAACTTTATTACTTTTCTCAGTAAATAAGCCTTTCTGGGCTTAAAAAATTTATTATTTCTCAAGAAAAATTTATATTTAAGAATTTAGTGTTAAAATTACAACTTAACTGTCCACAGGCGCACAATTCAAATTACAATTTTAACAGTTTATGTGTAGTTTTAGTGCACTCCTACCAGCTCATCGCATCAGTTACAATTGGCTTCCCAAGAGGAGATGAAACATTATTTGTTTTAAGTAGTGTCAAAATTTTTCATTCTTTATAATAGTGTAAGCTACATTGCGCTGTAAATTAGATTTTTTTTAGAAGAATGCTTCAAGTAAACTAATTAGGGTTAACAAGACAGCATTAAGTTAACTAAGGAAAGCATATTATTATATTTAGTTCGCTGGGTCAGCATCAGTAATATTTATACGATCCACATTCCGCACATTTTGGCAGATTGAAATAACCTCTTTCCGTAATTCGCCAAAGAGCATTATGGGATCGGATACCGAACAAAACAAAATTACACAAAGATCAGTTGTCAAGATTTTCAATGAGTTGTCAAAGAATACGAACCGTATTCCATATCAGTCTTCAGAATTTTGCCAAACTAATTTAAGTGTTTCTTTTCTATGAAACCTTTTTTCTAAATGTTAGTGTATTGATCTTTTTGCTTTAATTCAATTCAATATACATAAATTTGAACACTGAACAATTTCTAACATTATCTCAATCATCTAAATCTTATCAATATTAAAGTTTGCCCTGTATGTATATTATTTATTTCCTTGAAAAATATTACTTTTTACCAGTGTGCGTTTATATTCGGATTCAAACTCAGAAAAATTTTTATTTATTTATAGATTTTATTATGATTAACCATGAGTGACAATAAAGTATGTATCTAAGGACATTTATATAAAATTTAAAAAACAAAAGAAAACTTACTGCATTGTCCCGGATGTGAATCGGGACGGTCTCAGTCGGGGATCGTCGTATCGGTACGGATATTCGAACCGGCACGACTTGGGCGCCGTGTCTGAAGGACAAAACTGGTCTGCCGGCGCTTCAAGAGGCCTTAAGTGGGTGAACTACAACGAATGAAAGTAAGTAATGCAGTAAGCTGTCTGCTAAACTACAGACACCTTCGGTAAATCCTGGAAATACTCCTACTTCTAACACCAATCCTTTCTCCCAACTAGCCACCCCACACCTCCGAAACGCAAAAGTTTTCCACGAAGTGGGTCACGCCTATAAAAGTGATGTCGAAATCGCACCCCTGTGCTCACCGAAAAGACATGAAAGTACTGGAAGTCTTTATATCCATTATGGTCAAAAGCCAAAAGTGAATAATTGGAACAGTTTACCAGCATCTGGTTCTGATTTTTATTCCAATCATTGTGCATCAGTGGATATATTTTTAGTAACTGGAGATTGAAACCTGCCCCGAGTGAATTGGACTAATGATGAGTTTAGTGTTTTCATGAGTTCTGAGGTTTACTCATTAAACTATCACTTGTCATTAGTTGATTGGGATTTACTTTTAAGCAATATGGATGTTAATGATTGAGAGCACAAATCTTATGAAATTTTATACAATATGTTCCAACTTGATCTACCTGTAAAAATAATTAAGAACTATGTTTCTTAAGTTGTTCTATAAAGAGCTTATGACATTAACAATTCATTATTCATTTGCAGATATTTGAATTTCGTTGTCATAAGCGAAATTAAATATTTTTCATAAAATCAAGTAGCCCAAAAAGATTTCTTTATTTGGTTACCACAAAACTTTAATCAGTTCATATCGAAACCTACCTCTCTTATACAGAATTTGTTTTCAGAATAAATTCAATAAATTAAGATTGAAATCTGAAAGTACCATGTAAAAGGCAAATGCTGGAAAGATTCTAGTGGCCCAAGAATTGGATTTAAATGTACGTATAATTTTCATCTGTATTCAAGATTTTTATAATTAATGATATATTTTATGCTAAAACACACACAATTAAATTATTTAATATAAATAAAAAACAAATAAGCTATTTCGACGATTCGTTGGACATCAGGAATTGACACATTGACAGACTGATTACTATCATATAAATGAAGATGAAATATGCTATGACAAAGCCACATATCGGGAAATATGAAAAAAAAATCCAAGAAATCAAAAAAAGTACAAGCAAAAATCCCAATAAAGAAGAAAACAGCATTACCAAAAGTTCTACCAAAAAGGCTGAGGACTGGAATGTTCCCGTTGGAGTTCCACATATCTGTCTGTGTATAAAGCAGGTACTTTCATTTTGAGAATTAAGCATGTTTATAATAATTATAATTTTATAATTGTGGCGAAGAAATTTTTCCTATTGTAATCTGTACTCTATGACGGTAAATGTGTTTCCTAAATAATTATGTTGTATATATTATAAATAATTATGTTATATATAGCTGTAAATCTTTCTACTGAAAAATTGGTGGTTGAAAAAATCGACAATGTGTCGAAACCATTTTATAACACCAAACTAAATTTTCGACTTAAGTTAAACTAAGTAATTTTATTTGTAAAGTTAAGTTATATTTAATTATTTGTGAATCTCATTTATAGTCTTCCAGTGTAGGTTGAAATATAAGGATGAGATTGATTCGAAACAGTTCTACCATCAACAATATTATAACAAATCGAAAAATCATCACGATATTCCTTTGCTCTGTCAATTTGCTGACACTGTGGATTAAAACGAATAGAATTATAAGAAAAGATATAACTGAACCACAATTTGGTGAAATATTAATACAATATAAGAATCAAATCAAGTTTTGCTTGGGAGAAGACAACTTTTTTGCTAAATTACATACTTCTGACATATGTCATAAGGAAACTTAATCTTAGCAACATAAATGTTATTTTATTTTTTGACAAACAATTGGTTGCTATTGAAACTTGAAATAAATGTCGACGAGAGATGTGGAACTGATTTGATTTCAGTGACTTTCAGGGCACGTAATCTAAACCTTGAGACAGTAAGTTGCTATTTTTGTAACTGTTTAAATATTTCACCTTTTTAAATCAACAGTAAATTCACGTAGGTGATTCTCTCAGCTTGAATAACTGAGCGACAGATTTCAACACTGAAATTTTCTTTTTCAACATTGGTTATCACCCTCAAATGATATACTAATCTTTCCATATTTGATAATTTTATATCGCAAATTATTTAGATTCCTCATGTCTGGATGACAAATTCAAATAATATCAACACAACTTATAAACCAAATCATAAAATAGTAATTTCTATTTTACAATTTTCTGCGTAAATATTGATTTGCAATCTTTGTTCGGTTGAAACTTATAATTAATGGCTTTATCATTTGCAGTTCTGCTAAAATTTTCATCTACTTTGGTGCATATATATTTTTGGTGTCTCCATATTTTCTTGACAGTATGCGTGTTTTGGCAACACACTGACAACATCGAGAACTAAAGATGGAGTATTTTCGTTCTGCTTATTCGCGATACTGATCATAGAATGAAGGTATTTTATACTACCAAACATCGCGGACCCTTGTATCCTATTAAGCAGTATTCTTCTAAAATATCTATAATAATAATAATAATAATATCATAATTGAAATGAAAGTTTATGCCCTTATAGACATTCAAGAAGTGAGACACAATTTACTTGCTTTACCTATATGCTCCATACTTGCTTTAAAAATATGTTAAAATCGTGGTAGTAACTCTCCATATGCGTTGGGATGTACATGGAGTTCTTAGGATGCTTTATTTAAATTTGCCATCTGTAAAAAGAAATAATTTTTGAGGGTATTGCAAAAATTATCTTCAAAAATTGATTGAATATATCATATTGTAGAAGAGATTGAAAAACACAGTGACCAAAGGTTTTTTTGAAAGAAGGAAAATAACGGAGCGATTTTTAATTAGGGATGACTCAATTTGATTATACGTCGATGTAGTGCACTGATTCAGTTAACCAAAGGGGCGGTACATATAACACGATATTGTACACTAAATACTCTCTGTACTATGTAATATAGTATAACTTTGATTAACTTTTGATATATATACAAATCGGAATTCTTTTTTACAGTTTTTAAGACATCTTGGTGTTTTGATAATATATCATATGCCTAACTTTACTTAAATGAATTTTAATATGATTGGTAATATTTTGATTCAGCAAAATTAAAGCCCACGGGAATTTTTCATGTGACTTGATTTTCGAGAATTTCATGACAAATTAACACTATTTGAAATCAGAGCTCTAAAATAGATATATTTTGTTATTAGCGTAACTGTTCCAATATGATTGAATAAATGCAACAAATTATGTAGCTAAGGGAAATCAAATTTAAAAAACAATACAACACTTATTGTAAATTAGCAACTGTTATTTACAATTGTTCCTACAACTTAATTTGAAATATTAACAATTTCAACATTCAAGAGATGCTGTGAAACTTGAGAACACTAGGTATCTCATCATTCAAAAACTCAACAACTACATACATGCCATCAATTTATTTCAGAAGTAATTCATAACACATAATTTCTTAAAAGAGTCAAATTTGATGATTAACATCAATGGATTGAATTTAAATGGAAAATGTGTAGGGTTTAACATAATGGTTAAGGCTTGAGTAATACCATATGGAATAAATAATGAAATTATTTACTAACAATTTCTTAAAACAGGAGAATAAGTTTTTGAGAACTCTGGTCCTGTACGTTTGTTTTGAAAACTAACTGACAACTGATATTTCAGTTATTTTATTTTGCTTGTTGGTCGATTTTATATTGGCGATACCAAATATAGAAAGATGATATTCTAAATTGTCGAGATATTCTGAACACAGGATTCTATAATAATAATGGAGGAGCTATCCTTCTGTGACAGTTAACAGTGAAACATTCTTCTGATACAATTTAATTTACAATGCGAAAAAACATCTTATTATTGAAAATAAAGCTTACTCTATAACAGAGTCAAGAATTGAGACACAATTTTCTTAGAAAAGATTTTATTTGGAATACCGATCAGACATGTGTCAGATGATGATATTCTTCCAGGTAAATAGAAAGGAAGAAGAACTGCCTTCGTTGCTATTGAACCCAGATTATGTACAAAACTATTTTTTGGTAAATTTACCTTCTAAACTTGTTCATTTAGTTATTGCGAAGAGCACAAAAAACTTTTATTTATCTTCTAAAGGGTTCTTATCCCATCAAATAACATTCGCAAAGTTCAATTTATATTGTGCATCACAATCTTCAAGTTTTGATTCACCACCACGATTTGAACTTTATTTTAAAGCAAGTATGGAGCATGTAGGTAAAGTAAATTGTGTTTCACCTCTTGAATGTTTATAAAGATTTTTTAGAAAAATACCAATTAATAGGATCCTAGGTTCCTAGAATCGCGATTATAAATCAGCAACTAAGGCCAAGTTGTCCAATTTGTCAGCTCTCAAGAAAACGTGGAGACACTTAAAATATATATGCACAAACGTAGATGAAAATTTCAACAAAATTACAAATGATTGAGCTATTAATTATAAATTTCATCTGAACAAAGATTGCAAATCAGCAAATTGTAAAGTAGAAATCACTTTTTCATGATTTTGTTAATAAAATGTGCTGACATTATTTGAAGTTGTCATCTAGAGATGAGGAATCTAATTAAATTTTGACATAAAATTAGCAAATTTGGAAAGATTGGTATCTTAGTGTTATTTGAGGGTAATAATCCAACCAAACGTGATAGAAAAATTTCAGTACCTAGTTGAAATTTGCCGCCCACAAATTCTTGCTTAAAGAATCAACTAGGTGAATTATCTTTTGATTTAAAAAGGTGAAATATTTAAACATTTACAATAATAGCAACCTACTGTCTGAAGGTTTCGATTACGAGTCACTGAAATCAAATCAGTTGCAGATCTCTCGTCAACATTTATTTTGAATCAAAGAAATACTGTCTGTGATTCTGCAGATAATTAACATGTGAATAGAAATTGTTTTTGTTAACATTGTTAACTTTATACTTAAATGCCGATATATATTTTGTTGCTAAGAGAGGTGAGGGATGTCGTCTTTCAAGTAAATTTGATTTGATCTTACATTGTATTAATTTTACATCAAGTTGTGGTTCAGTTATATTTTTTGGTATAATTCTATTCGTTTGAATCCACAGTGTCAACAAATTGACAGAGCTAAGAAATATCGAGATGAGATGAGTTATACTAAATGGTAGAACTGTTCCGAATCAAATTCATCCTTATATTTCAACCCACACTAAATGACTATAAATGTGATTCACAAATATTTATATATAATATAACTTTCCAAATAAAACTACTTTGTGTACCTTTAAATTATGTGGTTAATTTAATATAAGTTTGGTTGTTAACAAATGGTTTCGACCCATTGTCGATTTTTTTAACCTTCAGCTATTCAGTGGAGCTACTGAGTTATATGGAACATATTTTTTTAGGAAACACATTTAGTGATTACAGTACAGATTAAAATTTAAGGAAAAATTACTTCGGCACTAATCTAAAATTATAATTGCTATAAACAAGCTTCATTCTCAGATGATAGATGAGTTGAAACCTAGATCCACACTATGGAAACATTTCCATAAAATGAAAGTACTTGCTATTTACAGAGATAGATATGTGGAACTCCAACGGATACATTCCAGTCCTCAGTCTTTTTGGTAGAACTTTTGAATACGGTTTCTCGGTAATGATGTTTTCTTCTTTATTGTGATTTTTTTTGTACTTTTTTCGGATTTCTTGGATTTTTATTCATATTTCATAGCCTCAGAGAAAATATTTGCCGATGTCGTCAGGTTTTGTCGTGGCTCATTTCATCTTCATTTATATGATGGTATTCAGCCTTTCCATGTGAACGTAACTCGTCGTGCCCAACGAATCGTCGAAATCCTTTAAAAAAGATATATAAAATTAATATTAAAGATAAATTTTATTATATATACCAATTTTATTTGTTTTTCATTTAAATTATATAATTTAATTGTGTGTTTTAACATAAAATATGTCATTAATTATAAAAATCTTGAATACAGATGAAAATTATACTTACATTTAAATCCAATTCTTGGGCCACTAGAATCTTTACACCATTTGCTTTTTGCATCGTACTTTAAGATTTCAATCTTAATTTATTCTGAAAACAAATTAATTAGGTATTAATGTGTTGTTTTAAGGAGCGTCATATACATGAAAGTTCTTATTGTTTGTTTAGTTGGGATTCCTGTAAGTAAATTAATGAATTTAGACAAACATATTACCTAAAAATAACAGTTTGATACGATCTGTTTCATTTCTAGCATTACTATACACAAGTATTTCTTCCGATTATCATTTCCAATGAGGCAGGGACTCATTAATAAAAGCGAGAATATTTAACTAATAATTTTGAATTGAAGCGTAGGAACTTCAGAGAAATGTGATTCGTATGAAATGTTTGAACTGATTAAAGTTTGGAGGTAAACAAGTAAAGAAAACTTTTTGGTCTACCTGATTTTATGAACAAAATTGAAATTTGTTTATGGGAACGGAATTCAAATGTCTACCTATGAATAACGAATAGTTAATTTTATAAGCTCTTTAGAGAACAACTTAGGAAACTTAGTTCTTAATTTTTTTACATGTAGATAAAATAGGAACATATTGTATAAAATTTCATAAGACACAATCAACCAATGATAATTGATTGTTTAAAGTGTAAACCTCAGTACTCATGCAAACACTATACTTACTCATCATTGGTCCAATTCACTCGAGGCAAGTTATGTTAGAATATCTAGACATCGTGTATAACGGTTGTGATGACAACGGAGAATAAAAACAATAGAAGAGCGTAGTTATAGAAACAGAGTTAAGTTGTAAGAGCAGAGTTAGTTGTATACAGCCCACCAATGTTGTAAGATAGTCAATAAGCGTTTTACTGAGTAACTTGCATTATCATTCCACGTCGCCTTGTAAGCAGGCATGTTCTAACTATTAACTTTTGTGTTTTGACCTTAATGGAAACAAATACTTCCAGTGCTTCCATGTCCTATCGGTGAGCACAGGGGTGCGTCGTCAGGATTTCGAGAACACCTCCATAGGCAGACAGCTTACTGCATTACTTACTTTCATTTGTTGTAATTCACCCTCTAGTTCCGAGATTTTAATCTTAACGTCTAGTTTTCGGGTACCTCTTGGCTTATCTTTTTCGTGGACTCTACACATGGTTTATTGGTTTAGTAACCGAGGTTACCAGCCAAATTAACAACTCTTCTCTTTTGTCTGAATATGGCAACTCTTATAACTAAATTCAAACAGAAGTACGAACGTTATGTCTAACTCCATTTGGGGGTCTGATGTCGGTGAGGCGCTTTGCCGAATTTTGCTGTAGTTACTTACTTTAGATAGTTAATTCTTTCGGAACTTGGAACGGAGTCGTGCTCAAGGTTTACCGGGCGGTTGACCTTTCTTTCTGCCAATAGAACCTGGATTTGAACCGCCTTTTCCTTTCCATCTTTCAAGGTTTTTGTCTCTTAGTAGGAACTTCTTGTAGAACGGAACTGGCGATGTGCCGTCCGGTTTCAATAGGATTCGGAACCACTCGACTTTTGCAGGCACACTTGCTGTTTCCCCATTTCATTATCGCTAATTCGGTTATTAAACTGTTTATAGTACGAAAACAAAAATTTAATTCAGTTGTTTCTTGAATTGGTAACCAAGGTTACCAGGCAAGTAAACAAATTATTCATTTGTCTGAATTTGGTAACTAACTAAAATTAAAAGTCGATGTTACAAGAACACTAAACGTTTATTATATTATTACAAAGTGTGCACTCGGCTAGAAACGTCAAAGACTAAAAACTAAGAACTAAAAACACTGCGTAGCATGACGCTTGCGTTAGGGCATCTATACAGAGGGGTTCCAATTATCAATGTGCAATTTCATTCCTTAACAAACTCTTTTCCGTAGTTGCCACTCAAATTTGGATAAATGACGATTGTTACCGCTGCCATTGGTAACGACAGAAAGGTCTCTTATTGTTAGCGACTAGCGACTTTTGGCAATTGTTCAAAGTGCAACCAGGGAATATTGTTGATAGTAACAATTTTTGTTTGAGTTGTTCGTCCTTCCTCTGTCTGAATTTAGTTATAATAGATACCATAATCGAAAGAGAAGAGTTGTTAACGCTAATCCCAAATCTTTATCCCAACCAGCCACCCCCACTCCTGCAAAGTCTTCCAGCTCCAAAACTCAGGAACTCGGTCACCCCCAAGGAGGTGATGTCGAAATTGTCTAACTACAATGCACCAGTTATGGTTCAGTGTTCAAATTTATGTATATGGAATTGTATTAAAGTATTTTAGACCAAGTACACTAAGAATTGGAAGAGACTTCTCATAGAGAAGAAACTTTTGAATTGGTTTGGGAGAAAACAGCGCTAATGATTAGCCGTCTCAGATCTCAGTTTCGGTTAATATTTTTTGACAGCTCATTGACAATCTTGGCAACTGATCTTTGTGTAATTTCGTTTCGTTTGGTGTCCAATAATTTAATGCTCTTTGGCGAATTACTGAGAGAGGTTATTTCAATTTGCCAAAATATGCGGAAAGTAGGAAGGTCCTAATTATGTGATGTGAATTTATAAGTTTAACAATATTGAAAAAAAGCAGCCAAAAAAGATGTTTAAGTTTTATTATTATCTTATCAAAGAAAATGTATAAAATTTCGCCTTCATTGCTGTTGAAACCTGAATATGTACAAAATATCATTTGATTTCAAAACTGATCTTGAACACTTATTTGGTAACTTCTTACAATTTCGTCATTGAAAAGACAAAAACAACAAAAGAAATAAGTATTTACACTTCGTTAGCTGTTTGTTTCACTTTTTAGCCTTCAATGCAGACACAAATCTAATATTTTTGTTTATATTCAAAACGTAATTATAATTTTGTCCAGATTGATGTTTTCAATGAACTCAGAAGTCTTGATTTATCTAGTAATAGAGGTCCTTATGATATTCCTTCTACAGTATTGAACGAATTGTGGATTCTCATTAACAAAGTCTCTAACAATGAAATTTAATATAATTTTAAAATCTACTTTATTTCCTAACGTACGTAAAAAATCATTTGTTATACCTACCTTAAAGGATGGAGATAGTTTACTTGTTGTTTACCAAGATTGTCCAAAAAAATCATTTCCAAAATAATTATGCCATAGTTCCAAAATATTATAAACGAGAGTCAACATGAATTTTGCAAATGTAAATCTTCTGCGACCAACCTTCTTATTTATAACCTCTCGACAGTTGGTGCTCTTGATAATCATTTACAGGTTGATGCTGTTTATACAGGCATTTAAAAGGCATTTCATAGAATCTGCCATGATTTATTGTTTGCTAAACTAAATGGGCTGGATTTGACAAGTAATTTTTCCACTGTAAATAATCATAACGATTGTAATGTAAAGTGATTAGTTTTTATAAAAAAATTAATCAACACCATATTCGCAAGTTATACTTTAGATAAAAGATTTTAATATAATGTGTTTGAAATATAAAAATGAGTAATAGACTGGGCGGTAGTTTTTCTAGAAAAGTTGGTTCGGCTCAAGCTAAAATGACTTTGGGTAAATGTAAAAGAAAAGCTGGAGCATATCTTGATGCGTTTGCCCACACATTAAAGTAGCTTTTTACACAAATACTGCTGTAGTATCCCAGGTTCTGCGATGTTTTGTCGTATAAAATAACCTCTTTCCATAATCGGTATCGCGATTATAAGTACAGCAATTAAGCAGAACGAAATACTCTCACATTAGCTGTCAAAATTCCCAGAGTTGTCAAAAAGTGCGGACTCATTAGGAACTCGTTAGGAATATTTAAACAATTACAATAATGGCAACTTGATGCCATTATTGTGGAGATGTCGATTACTGTTCCTGAAAGTCACGGAAATCAAATTAGTTGCAGATCTATCGTCGACTTACAAAAACTGTCTATGATTCTGATAGATAATTAACATGTGAAAAGAAATTGTTTTTGTTAACTTTGTTAACTTTATATTTCCATTAGAATAGATTGCTGCTAAGAGAAGTTCCAACTATTATAATTTAGTTTGAATATGTGATACGGACGACGTGAGGGATGAAATTGAAAACAGGATAACTAGATGTATATACACATAAATAAAATTTTAATTAATTAGTAATTACAAAACTAAACGAACATTTGGGAGTGGGTGTTGGACTGAGTGACATTTTACGAACTTTCAAGTTTCAATAGCAACGAAGGAATTTTGTTTATCAAATAAAAGAAAATAACATTTATGTTGCTAAGATTACGATTCCTTGTGACATATGCCAGACCTTAAAATATAAACAAAACATCCAATGTCCAATTGAACCTTATTCGAAATATGTAATTTAGAAAAAAGTTGTCTTCTTTCAAGTAAATTTGATTTGTTTCTTCCATTTCTTCTTTTATTGATGATCCTTGGTCCTGGATTTGCATTTGAGGACTTTTATGACCTTACTTATTACAAGTGTAGCACCCTTACTTACTTTGTTTCTTGTGGTTGGTATTGTTGACTGAGAATACTGTTGAGTCACTTTCAGGTTGTTTAACATCTTGTGATAGATTTGATTTCACAGAAATTGAAGTTATCTTCATGCCGGAGCTTTCAATAGCAATAATCATAGGTTGATAGGAGGACTCTGGTAGACCGGAGAGTAGCAATGTAACTAGCCATTCATCGTCAACTGCGAAACCGATGTTTCTGAGCTTGTGAGCAGTACACATAATTTTGCTCACATATTTCTCTAAGTTTTGACATACAGTAAGTGAAGTATTATAGAGATCACGCAGCAGCCCATCACAGCGTGTCAACAAAGAGTCATCAAATACTTATGAAAACGTATCCCATACTTCTTTTGCAGTACTACTCTCTTGCATGTGCACGCAATTTATTTAGACAACTAGTAAATTTATCTTAGTTTTTGCTTTTGTGTCTCGTTTTGTGTCCACAATGACACATGTGGTGGGGTCTATGCAGTTCCACAACTCCTCTCGCTGTAGGTATGTTTTTAGAGCAAATCGCCACGTTACGTAATTATCCCGGCCGGTTAACTTTTCAATTAATGCCAATTGATTGTTTGCTGACAATTTAAGAACCCTTATTCCAGATGTTACGAGAAAACACTTTTCAATTGTCGTATTGACGTTTTAGGTTAACTTCATTACTTTTCTCAGTAAGTAAGCCATTCTGGGCTTCCCTGGGCTTTTCTGGCTCCATAACCTGTTAATTTTTTTTAAAAGAATTTATTATTTCAGGAGAAAAACTTATATTTAAGAATTTAGTGTTAAAATTACAACTTAACTGTCTACAGGCGCACAATTCAAATTACAATTTTAACAGTTTATGTGTAGTTTCAGTACACTCCTACATCGCATCAGTCACAATTGGATTCCCAAGAGAAAATGAAACATTATTTGTTTTAAGTTGTGTTATAATTTTTCATTCTTTATAATAGCCTAAGCTACATTGCGCTGTAAATTGAGAAGAATGTTTCAGGTAAACTACTTTGGGTTAACAAGACAGCATTAAATTAACTGAGAAATGTATATTATCGGAATTTGTAAGCTGGGTCATCTCCTTGATTAATATTTATATGATCCCATTTTTCGCACATTTTGGCAGACTGAAATATCCTCTTTCTGTAATTCGCCAAAGAGCATTATAGGATCGGACACCAAACAAAACAAAATTACACAAAGATCAGTTGTCAAGATTGTCAGTGAGTTGTCAAAAAATACGAGCCGAAACTGAGACTGAGACGACTAGCCATTAGTGCTACCAAATAATTCCATTCAATTAGAAACGTTAAATAATTACTTTAATAACAAGAAGTTTATTTTCTATGAGAAGGCTCTTCTAATTCTTAGGGTACTTGGTCTAAAATACTTTAATACAATTCAATATACATAAATTTCAACACTGAACCATAAATGGTGGGGTGCGTCATAGTTACACAATTTCGACATCACCTCCTTGGGGGTGACCGAGTTCCAAGAAGTTTTCTGAGTTTTGGAGCTGGGAGACTTTGCAGGAGTAGGGGTGGCTAGTTGGGACAAAGATTTGGGATTAGCGTTAGGAGTAGGGGTACTATCAGAGTTTACCGATAGCATCCCTAGTTTAGACGACAAAGCTGTGTAAGTACTCTTTCACTCTCTGTATCTCACCTTCACTTAGCTTTTCTTTTTTCCGGACCCTACACATAGTTTATTGGTTTAGTAACCGAGGTTAAAAGCCAAATTAACAACTCTTCTCTTTCGATTATGGTAACTTTTATAACTAAATTCAGACAGAAGAAGGACGAACAACTCAAACAAAAATTGTTACTATCAACAATATTCCCTGGTTGCTACCCACACTTTGAACAATTGACAAAAGTCGCTAACAATAAGAGACTTTTCTGTAGTTATCAATGGCAGAGGTAACGATCGTCATTTAACCAAGTTTCGGTAGCAACTGCGGAAAAGTGTTGGTAGTGACATTTTCGTTTTTATTTAGTGACCCTATTAAAGTTCCTATTAAACGACAAGAACAGTGAAATAAGAAAAGGAAAAGGAGGCTCAAATCCAGGTTCTATTGGCAGAAAGGAAGGCGGTACCACATCCAACGACACAGCTAATTATTGTAAAGCCGGTTACATTAGAGTACATTAGAGTACCAATTAATTCTCTGTATCGTGTGAGGTCTTTGAATGGTTTTAAATCTCTGTTAAATTTTGCAGTCATACAGTGTTTTAATTGGATTGCAATCCACCATTCTGAATTTCTCTAAAACATATTTTTTTTGTTTAAGTGTTACTCCTTTCTTACTTTGGTTAATTTCTATTCTAAAGAAAAACCTAGTAATTTTTGATCTTCAATTTCTCAGCTAATTCTCTTTTAATTTCATTACCAGTTAGTTTTTTGAGAGCTCTTTTGTACTCCTTAAATTTTTAGAAAAAACTTCTCTCTTTGACTTAAGGAAAAAACCTAGCACCACCTATTATATTCGTCTATTAATGTAAGAAGATATCTTGATCCACCGCTGAATCTGACTCGCATTGGTCCGCAGATATCTGAATGAACAATATTCAGTAACTACTTACTTCTTCCTTCTCTGTCAGTAAAGGGTTTCCTTGCTTGCTTACCTCGTTGACATTGTCACACCACATGGGTAATTTATCATTATCCAATTTATTACCGTGTACCAGTCGCTTTCTGTACAAATCCTGTACGCCGTTGCAATGTAAGTACTGTAGTTGTCTATGCCACAGGAAATTAATAGTTAAATTATTATTGAGGTTCTGTTAGAGCATTTGTCAACATTGGCAACGTCTAATGCGCAACCCCCTCCCCTTAGTTAGTTAGGGTGAATTAGCTTTAAGTTACTTACTTTCAAGTCAGCTCGAGAGCAACACACAACGTTCAGATGCTCTGAGCAATATAAACAGGAAAATCACAAACTTGGCAGTTTTACTAGTCCAGCACATACAAAACATTAGTCCTTCGAGCAGAAACTATTACACATACAAAACATTGGTCCTTCGAGCCGTATTTACGTGTACAAGATTAGCAAGAAGCAAGGGCGAACGGAAAACACCTGTTCAACACACAGAAGAATACGTGGCGATAAGTTCCGTCGTACCGAAAACAGCAATTAGTGTTCAATTGGCAACGGTTCCAGTTGAAATAACCAGTGCAGGCAAGTCAAGTTTGGATTTGGCATCGATTCCAGAAGAATTCCAGCAAAAGGAAGTCTAATCAACAACCATAGCAACATCAAGGTCATTTCAAAAACATACCAGGGTTTCAAGTCAAAAGGGCCTGCATTGCACGTGTCCACAACCATTGGTTTCAAGTTGAAAGGCCTGCGTAACACGTGTCTACAACCACTTGAGTCTTTGTTTCCCATCTACTACCTGCATGCACATTTGCCAATTTAAAAAATTCTTTACATTTGAAAAACAAAACGATCACAATGTCTACTGAAAGCATTAAGAAATTACAATGTAAACGTCGTACAATCAAAGGCAAGCTGACCAGGTTGCAAAATTACGTAAACTCTATAGACACCGCAATCATTAATGACGAATTAATAGCACAATTAAGAATTCGTTTGGAAAAACATTCGTGTATATTAGATGAATTTTCTTCCATTTGTACAGAAATATACTACCTCGAAGATAATGAGGATAGTTCTGAATTGGCGGAGTTTGAAGATTCATTCTATGACGTTACAACAAAAATTACTAGATTAATCAACGATTATACCATAAATAATCAAACACAATCGAATACGTCATCATCAGATACAGTCGCGAGCAATCCAATTACAGGTATAAAATTGCCTACAATAAATCTACCTTGTTTTAAGGGCCACTATGACGGTTGGCTAGAATTTCGCGATGCATTTAAGTCATTGATACATGCAAATCAATCTTTGTCCGACGTTCAAAAACTTTATTATTTGCGCTCGTGTCTTCAAGGGGATGCTGCTCGAGTCCATTGAAATTACTGCATATAATTATGATATTACTTGGCAATTGTTAGAAGATAGGTTCGAGAACAAGTCCCTAATAATTCACAATCATATTAAAGCCATTTTCGATCATCCAAATGTTACAAAGGAATCACATGTTCAATTGCGAGATCTCTGCGACTCTGTGACAAAAAACTTGCGTGCTCTAAAATCTTTGGGCGAGCCGACAGATACGTGGGATACTCTTATAATTTACATAATCGCAACCAAAATGGACGATATTACCCGACGCGAATGGGAGATCGTCTACAACAACTCACAAATTCCAAACATGGCGGATATGTATAAATTTCTAAAAGGGCGTTGTGAGCTTTTAGAGAAACTGGAACATGAAAGGTCTAAAAAGCCAAAGAACAAACCATTCAAATCAAGCGCATATGCCACTGTGTCTGTCAAGGTCAGTGGTTATTATTGTAAAAAAGATCATGCAATTTACAACTGTAATAAATTTAAAGGGCTCTCAATAAATGACCGTATCTCAGAAACTAAAAGGCTTAAGCTGTGTCTAAACTGTTTAAGACAGGGACACAACACAAAAACATGCCATTCATTTAGTTGTCGAAAATGTGGCAAAAGGCATAATACCTTACTACATATTGAGACACATGTTGGCAGTGAAATTGTCACTGACACTGAAGTGCCAGTTACCATTGTCAATCACTCGGTGGCAAATGAACAAAGGCAAGTCTACTTGTCAACAGTCTTAATTCATGTAACAGATGCACAAGGCAACAATCAAGTTCTACGTGCACTACTTGACAACGGGTCCCAAAGTTCATTTGTGACTGAAAGGGCTGTTAAAATGTTAAATTTAAATAAACACAAAACCCAATTTAAAATTTCTGGTGTTGGTCAAACTATATCGGAGATTCAATATCAAACAATACTCGACATTTCTTCTGTTCAAGGTTCATTCAAAACATGCGTTTCATGTTTAATTATGAATAAGATCACAGAACCCATACCTTCTACTACAATGCCAAAATATAACTTTACACTTCCAAGTCGTATTACTTTGGCAGATCCTACTTTCAATATATGCAATGATATCGACATCCTATTGGGTGCCGACATATTTTGGAAGGTTCTACTGCCTGAGCGTGTTTCACTGGGAAAACATAATCCTATGCTGCAAAATACGTACTTTGGGTGGATCGTTATAGGAGGTTGGAGTAAAGGGAATCAGAGGCATTCAGTCAATTGTTTAGTCGTAAACAAAACTGATGAAATCGTGAAGCGTTTTTGGGAAATAGTGGAAATAGGTAATTCGTATCAAATATTTAATGAAAGGGAACAGTTTTGCGTGAATCATTTTAAAGATCATTATGAGCGCGACTCGTCTGGCAGATTCATTGTACGATTTCCGTTTAACGACAAAAAAGGTCAGCTAGGCGAATCGAGGCAAGGAGCATTAAATAGATTTCAGTCGCTAGAAAGAAAATTAGCGAAAAATAGCCATTTAAAACAAAGTTACGATGAATTCATGCAAGAATATATCGACCTAGGACACATGAAACAAGTCGAGGATGTAGGTGATGAGAAGATTGGTACTCAATATTATTTACCCCATCATGCGGTTTTAAAAGAATCAAGTTTGACAACAAAAATACGTGTTGTATTTGATGCGTCGGCCAAGACAAGTAGCGGTCTTTCGCTAAATGATGTTCAATGCAGCGGCCCGACCATACAAAATGAGTTGTTTTCCATACTATTGAGATTCCGAATTAATCAATATGTTCTCACAGGAGATATATCAAAAATGTATCGTCAAGTTCTGGTTCATTTTGATGAACGATGCATGCAAAGAATATTTTGGAGATTCAACAAAAATGAAGCAATACAAACCTATGAGCTGGCAACCGTAACTTACGGCACAGCATCAGCACCATTCTTAAGTGTTAGATGTTTGAAACAATTAGCTATGAATCACTCAACAGAGTTTCCCGAAGTTAGAAGGGTCATTGAGAATGATTTCTATGTAGGCGATGTGATTACGGGTGCTAATTCAAAGGCAGAGTTACTGCGCATTCAGCGAGAACTGTCAAACATCTTACAACGGGGCAAGTTCGAACTGTGCAAATGGTTGTGTAATGATTCAGAATTGTTATCTAAATTTCAAGTAAATAACAATTTAAATGTTGGATTAATTCATTTGGGACCAAATGACAATAATAAGACGCTTGGTATACTATGGAATGCTTGTAACGACATTATTCAATTTGAAACAAGTCAGCTTAAATATTCTCAACAATTTCCAACCAAACGTTTCATTTTGTCAACAATAGGTCAAATATTTGATCCTTTGGGATTGATTGCACCTGTCACAATTTTGGGAAAAATCCTTATTCAAAAATTGTGGTTACAAAAACTAGATTGGTATGATCCCATATCTGTTCATTTATCCAGTCTATGGTCAGAATTTGTAAATAATATTCAAAATTTGAATAACTTGAAGATTGATCGGTTTGTGTTGAAGCCAGAGTACGAGGAATGTGAGCTCCACGGTTTTGCAGACGCGTCTGAAGCGGCTTACGGTGCCTGTATTTACCTACGATGTAAGGTTAAAAATCAGTACTTTGTTCAAATGCTTTGTTCCAAATCAAAGGTTGCGCCAATTAAACAGGTATCATTGTCAAGGCTTGAATTATGCACTGCAACATTACTCGCAAAATTAACAGACAAGGTACGACGATCAATCAGACTCAACATTCAAGCACAATTATTTTGGTCAGATTCCACGATTGTTCTTTGTTGGATACGAGGTTGTCCATCGCGTTGGAAAACCTTTGTTGCAAATCGCGTGGGTGTGATTCAGTCACTTACAAAACAAGAACAATGGAATCATGTAAGGTCTCAGTTAAATCCTGCAGATTTATTATCACGAGGTACGAATGCAGATGTTTTAAAAACCTCCACGTTTTGGTCAAATGGCCCACAGTGGCTTATTAAAGATAAGTCAGAATGGCCAGAATTTACGGAATCTGAACCGAATATAATTCCGGAGCAAAAAACTGTTTGTTTGCAAACAACCATTACAGACGAATCCATCTTCATACGATATTCGTCGATAACAAAATTAAAGCGCGTTGTTGCATACATGTTAAGATTTATTTCAAATTGTAAAGAAAAAAAACTATCTGGCCCTCTGAGCTGTACCGAATTAAAAAATTCTATGGTAGTTTTGCTACGTGTAATGCAACAAACTACATTTGTTACTGAGTATAATGATTTGGTAAATAAAAGGCCAATTAATAAAAAAAGCAGACTATTGTCTTTAAATCCGTTTATTGATAACGACAATTTAATACGTGTGGGTGGTCGATTAGTTAACGGTGATTATAATTTTAACAAAAAACATCCTGTCATCTTACCAAAGAGTCATGTTTTAACAGAATTGGTCCTCAGAAATGAGCATGTCAGACTGTTACATTGCGGACCTCAACAATTATTATATTCCGTACGGGATAATTATTGGCCAATCTCAGGTCGCACCGTATGTCGAGGAATAATTCGGAAATGTATTCGATGTTTTAAGGCTAAGCCAACGAATACGGAATATTTGATGGGTAATCTGCCTGAATGCCGCGTTAATCAGTTCAATCCTTTCACAAACGTTGGTTTGGATTACGCAGGACCATTTTTGTTGAAAGATAGAATAACAAGAGGTGCAAAAATCATAAAGGCTTATGTTTGTGTCTTCGTTTGCATGGCTTCAAAGGCTATCCATTTAGAATTATTAACTAATTTGAGCACAGAGGCATTTTTACAAATGTTAAAAAGGTTCATCGCTAGACGAGGTTTGCCCTCCAACATATATTCCGACAATGCCACCACCTTTGTTGGTGCAGACTCCGCATTGAAAGAAGAATTTCTGTTTGTTGACACTAACGTAGATAATATTAATCAATTCTTGAATAAAGAAGGTATTACGTGGCATTTCATTCCTGTGCGATCACCTAATTTTGGAGGTATATGGGAAGCTGGTGTTAAAAGCTTTAAACATCACTTGAGGCGAATATTAGGCAATGATAAGTTTACGTTTGAAGAGTTTTATACGGTAATGTCACAGATTGAAGCAGTTTTCAACTCGCGTCCAATAAGTCCATTATCAACAAATCCAGATGATTTATCTCCGTTAAAGCCGGGTCATTTTCTAATTGGCAAATGTTTAACTTCAATTCCTGAACCTGTCCTTTCCCACATTCCTGTCAACTGACTCAATAATTACCAACGACTGGATCAACTGAAACACCACTTTTGGCAACGTTGGCAAAAAAAGTACGTGTCCGAACTCCAAGCCAGGTTGAAATGGAAACAAGCGGGTCAACACATCCTCAAACCAGGACATCTTGTCATCATTAAGGACGATCAACTGCCCCCTCTACAGTGGCGTATGGGACGCATTCTTGAGTTACATCCTGGTGAAGATGGAGAAGTGCGTGTAGTGAGTGTAAAAAGCACAACCGGTGTGCTAAAACGAGCAATTTCGAAAGTGTGTACGCTACCTTGTGATTGACTTTTCTATTATGACTCCTATTCTGATTTCCAATGTATTAATTATATTCTATTTGTCTATTGAAAATTGTATTTTCAAGGCGGGCGGCATGTTAGAGCATTTGTCAACATTGGCAACGTCTAATGCGCAACCCCCTCCCCTTAGTTAGTTAGGGTGAATTAGCTTTAAGTTACTTACTTTTAAGTCAGCTCGAAAGCAACACACAACGTTCAGATGCTCCGAGCAAAATAAACAGAAAAATCACATACTTGGCAGTTTTACTAGTCCAGCACATACAAAACATTGGTCCTTCGAGCAGAAACTATTACACATACAAAACAGGTTCTTTCTCATTGAAAATGGTAATTAGAAGAAATACTTATGTACAGTAGTGCTAGAAATGAAACCGATCGTACCAAACTGTTATTTTTAGGGAATAATTTTGGCTAAATTCATTACTTATACTTACAGGAATTCCCAACTAAACACAGAATAACGCTCCATAAAACAACACATTGATTTGTTTTCAGAATAAATTATGATTTTTGTTTATTGGAACAAGGAGGCCTCCCCGCGCACCGATGCGAAGATCATGGCCTAAGAGTAATTAACCACAAAGGTTTAGGAAAATAGAAGGGAAAACTAAAGAGGTACGTAACAATCGCTACATGGTAAAGAAAAGATGTCCCAAAGAGACGCAGAGGTCTAGACAGCCAAGAGACAAGGTCTCTTGTATCTGTCGGATTCACAGGGTTGGATATCATGCAAGCATTCAATCTCCGGATTAGAGTGTTGAAAGATAGATCTCCGGAGATTGAGGGCATGCTATTTTCTCTGAGGCTATGAAATATGAAAAAATATGCAAGAAATCCGAAAAAAGTACAAGAAAAAAATCACAATCTATCAAAAAGGCTGAGGACTAAAGCAGGTACTTTCATTTTATGGAAAGTTTTCCATAGTATGGGCATACGTTTCAACTCATCTAACATCTGAGAATTAAGCATGTTTATAGTAATTATAATATTAGAATGGTGCTGTAGTTGTTTTTGCTTATATTTAAATCTGTAATTTATGACCATTTTATAACACCAAACTAGTATTAAAATATCGACATAAGTTAAACAAAGTAGTCTTATTTGTAAAGTTATGTTATATTTAAATATTTGGGAATCTCATTTATTGTCATCCACTGTAGGTTGAAATACAAGGATGAGATTGATTCGAAACAGTTCTACCATCAAAAATATTATAAATTGAAAAATCATCACGATATTCCTTTGCTCTGTCAATTTGCTGAGACCGTGGATTAAAACGAATTATAAGAAAAGATATAACTGAACCACAATTTGGTGTTATATTAATACAATGTAAGAATCAAATCAAATTTGCTTGAGAGAAGACAACTTTTTTCTAAATTACATACTTCTGACATATGCCATAAAGAAACATAATTTGACATGTTATTTTATTTTTTGACAAACAATTCGTTGCTATTGAAACTTGAAAGTTTGTAAAATGTCACTCAGTCACACACCCACTCGTTTTATTTTGTAATTACAAATTAATTAAAATTTTATTTATGTGTTTATACATCAGGCTAGTTATCTTGTTTTCAATTCTATTCCTCACCTTATAATAGTTGAAACTTCTCTTAGCAGCAATCTATTCAGCAGCAATAAATGTCAAAGAGGGATCTGCAACTGATTTGATTTCAGTGACTCTCAGGGCTAGTAATCTAAACCTTCAGACGGTAAGTTGCTATTTTTGTAACTGTTTAAATATTTCACCTTTTTAAATAAACAGTAAATTCACGTAGTTGATTCTTTCAGCTTGAATAAGTGAGCGACAGATTTCAACTATGCACTGAATTTTTCTCCTTCACCTTTAGTTATCACCCTCAAACAACACTAATATACCAATCTTTCCATATTTGATAATTTTATGTCGCAAATTATTTAGATTTTTCATGTCTGGATGACAAGTTCAAATAATGTTATCACAATTTATAAACCAAATCATGAAATAGTAATTCACACTATTTCACAATTTTCTGGGAGCCTTGTATCCTATTAAGCAGTATTCTTCTAAAATATCTGTAATAAGGTATATCATAATTGAAATGAAAGTTTATGCTCTTATAGACATTCAAGAAGTGAGACACAATTTACTTGCTTTACCTGTATGCTCCATACTTGCTTCAAAAATATGTTAATATCGTGGTGGTAACTCTACATATGCGTTGGGATGTAGATGGAGTTCTTAAGATACTTTATTTAAATTTGCAATCTGTAAAAAGAAATAATTTTTGAGGGTATTGCAAAAATTATCTTCAAAAATTGATTGAATAAATCATATTGTAGAAGAGAATGAAAAACACAGTGACCAAAGATTTTTTTGAAAGAAGGAAAATAACGGAGCGATTTTTAATTAGGGATGTCTCAATTTGATTATACGGCGTTGTAGTGCGTTGATTCAGTCAACCAAAGGGGCGGTATATATAACACGATATTTTACACTAAATACTCTCTGTACTCTGTAATATTGTATAACTTTGGTTAACTTTTGATATATATACAAATCGGGATTCTTTTTTACAGTTTCTAAGACATTTTGGTGTTTTGTTAATATATCTTATCTCCTAATTTTATTTAAGTGAACTTTAAATATAATTGGTAATATTTTGATACAGCAAAATTAAAGCCCACGGGAAATTTTCATGTGGCTTGATTTCCGAGAGTTTCATGATTAATTAACACTATTTGAAATCAGGGCACTAAAATAGATATATTTCGTTATTAATGTAATTGTTACAATATTCCGCCTTGATTAACTGCAATAAATTATGTATCTATGGGAATCCAAATTTAAAAAACAATAGAACACTTGTTGTAGCCTAGCAACTGTTATTTACAACTGTTCCCAAAACTTAATTTAAAATATTAACAATTTCAACATTCAAGAGATGCTGTGAAACTTTAGAACAGTAGGTGTCTCACCATTCAAAAAATCAACAACTACATACACGCCATTAATTTATTTCAGATGTAATTCATAAGGAATAACACATAATGTCTAAGGAAAGTCAAATTTGATCATTAACATCAGTGAATAAAATTTAAATGGAAAATGTGTGTGGTTTAAATTAATGGTTAAGACTTGAATAATACTATATGCAATAAATAATGAAATTATTTATTAACAATTTCTTAAAACGAGAGAATAAGTTTTTGAGAACTCTGGTTCTGTACGTGTGTTTTGACAACTAACTGTCAACTGATGTTGGAGTTATTTCATATTGCTTGTTGGCCGATTTTATAAAGGCCTTACCAAGTATACAAAGTTGTTATTATAAATTGTCGAGATATTCTGAACACAGGATCCTATAATAATAATCGAGGAGCTATTTTCCTGTCACAGTTAACTGTGTAGCATTCTGCTGATATAATTTAATTTATAATGCGAAAAAATATCTTATTCTTGAAAATAAAGCTTACGCTATAACAGAGTCAAGAATTGAGACGCAATTTACTTGGAAAATCATTTATTTAGAATACCGATCAGACATGTAGTAGATGTTAAGATTCTGCATATAGCATGTAGGTAAACCAAGTAAATTGTGTGTCACCTCTTGAATGTTTATCTTTCTTTTCAGTTATGTTATACCTTATTGCACGGTAAAGTAGTTTTTTTAGAAAAATACTACTTAAAATGATCCCAGGTTCCTATAATCGCGATTATAAGATTAGCAACTAATTAGAATGAAAATACCCCAACATGCCCAAGTAGTCTAATTTGTCAGCAAGTTGTCAAAACCTGCGTAGCGGTTACGAGCTCTCAAGAAAACGTGGAGACACTTAAAATATATATGCACTAAAGTAGATGAAAATTTCATCAAAATTACAAATGAGCTATTAATTATAAATTTCAACTCAACAAAGATTGCAAATTTTTACACAGAAAATTGTGATTTGATTTTGTTTATAAATTGTGTTGTCATTATTTGAACTTGTCATCTAGACATGAGGAATCTAAATAAATTTTGACATAAAATTAGCAAAATTAGAAAGATTGGTATCTTAGTGTTGTTTGAGGGTGATAATCCAACCAAACGTGAAAGAGAGAAATTCAGTACCTAGTTGAAATTTGCCGCTCACTAATTCTTGCTTAAAGAATCAACTACGTGAATTGTTTTTTGATTTAAAAAGGTGACATATTTAAACAGTTACAATAATAGGAACCTACTGTCCGAAGGTTCCGATTACGAGTCACTGAAATCAAATCAGTTGTAGATGTCTCGACGACATTTATTTTCCATCAAAGGAATACTGCCTGTGAATCTGACAGATAATTAACATGTGAATAGAAATTGTTTTCATTAACTTTATACTTAAATGCAGAAATATATTTTGCTACTAAGAGAGGTGGGGGATGAAATTGAAAACAAGTAACTTGCCTGATGTATATACACATAAATAAAATTTTAATTAATTAATACAAAATTAAACGAACATTTTGGAGTGAGTGTTGTATTGAGTGACATTTTGCAATCTTTCCTGTTTCAGTTGCAACGAAGGGAGATATGTTAGTCAAATAAGAGAAAATAACATTTATGTTGCTAAGATTACGTCACCTTATGATGTATGTCATCCTGTCCAATTATAGGCAAGAGTTATGGTTAATTCAATTAAACCTAATTCAAAATATGTGGTTTGGAAACACGTTGTCTTCTTTCAAGTAAATTTGATTTGATCTTATATTGTATTAATATTACATCAAATTGTGGTTCAGTTATATTTTTTGTTATAATTCTATTTGTTTGAATCCACAGTGTCAACAAACTGACAGAGCAAAGAAATGTCGAGATGAGTTATAATAACTTTAATGATAGAACTGTTCCAAATTAATTTCATCCTTATATTTCTACTTACACAAAATGACTATAAATGTGGTTCCCAAATATTTAAATATAATATAACTTTCCAAATAAAACTACTTTGTTTAAGTTTTGTGGTTAATTTAATTAATTTTAAACTCCAATTAGTTAGTGGAAAGAAGTACTTACAAGATATATACGACATAATTTTTTAGAAAACACATTTACTGATTACAGTACAGATTAAATTTTAAGGAAGAATTACTTCGGCACTATTCTAAAATTATAATTAGAATAAACAAGCTTAATTCTCAGATGTAGGATGAGTTATAAGGTAGGTCCATACTATCGAAACATGGGACTCGAGATGGCGATCTGTGGTACAAGAATTGAACTTCTGTCCAAAGAAAATTTCGACACGAGGCGGATTCAGGTAGAGGCGTTACTTACCAAAATCGATACCTGGAATTTCGTTAATGAAGTATCAAAGTCAGTTAGATGTCAGGGTGACAAAAAAAGTGAATCAGCGCTTAAAACGTGGATGTAAATAAGATAAAAAGGTAAATGCGGACATGATCCTATGCATAAGCCCATCGGACCTCAAGAGTATCAAAGGATGCGAGATTTTCAAAGATGTATGGCACTTTTGAAACAATTATTTTATATATTTTATATATTTTATATTATTTGATTAAGTATAAATAAAATTGGATAACGATAAATTACCCACGTGGTGTGGCATATATCAATGAGGTAAATATGCAAGGACACCCTTTACTGCCAGAGAATTAAGAAGTAAGCAGTTACTGAATATTGTTCATTCAGACATCTGCGGACCAAAGCGAGTTAGAACCAGAGGTGGATCAAGATATCTTCTAACATTTATAGACGATAATAGTGGATGGTGCAAGGTGTATTTTCTCATGTCAAAAGGAGAATTTCTTGAAAAATTTAAGGAGTACAAAAGAACTGCTGAAAAACGAACTGGTAATGAAAGTAAGAGAGAATTAGCTGAGAAATTGAAGATCAAAGAATGCTAGGTTTTTTTTGGAATAGAAATTAACCAAAGTAAGAAAAGAGTAACACTTAAACAAAAAAAATATATTTTAGAAAGTTAACAGAGATTTAAAAATGTTCAAAGACTCCACACGATACAGAGAATTAATTGGTACTCTAATGTACTCTAATCCAGCCGATCAAAACTGGGGCTTTACAATAATTAGCTGTGTCTTTCTGACAATCGAACCTGGATTTGAGCCGCCTTTTCATTTTCTTATTTCACGGTTTTTGTCTCTTAATAGGAACTTCTTCTGAAATGAAGCTGGCGATGTGCCCTGTGGCCCCAATAGGACTCTGAAGCACTCAAACTTCTTGCAGGCACGCTTGCTGTTTACTCTCTTACTCTTACTTGGAAACCAGTGTCCGGAAAAGAGACAAGCTAAGTGAAAATCTCAATAAAAACCAAATGTCTGCCGACGTTTCCAGAGGTACCCGATTTCCTTAGTGTTCAAATTTATGTATATTGAATTGTATTAAAGCATCGCATATTCTTCAGACAACAGAAGTATGTTTTACTTTTGATTAATAAACATATCGCCTTCATTGCTGTTGGAACCTGAATATGTACAAAATGTAATTTGATTTCAAAACTGAACTTGAACAATTATTTGGTAACTTACAATTTCGTCGTTGAAAAGATGAAAACTACAAAAGAAATAAGTATTTAGTCTTTACACGTGAGCTGTTTGTTTCGTTTTTTAGCTTTCAATGCAAACACAAATTTAAGCAATATCGTTTTGTCATGAAAATATTTTGGTTTATATTCAAAAAATAATAATAATTTTTTCCAGATTGATGTTTTTAATGAACTCAGAAGTCAGATTTATCTAGTAATAGAGGTCCTTATGATATTCCTTCTACATCATTGAATGAATTGTGGATTATCATTAACAAAGCCTCTAAAAATGGAATTTAACTTGTTTTTAAAATGTGCTTTATTTCCTAATGTACAGAAAAAATCATTTATTACACCTACCTTAAAGAATGGAGATAGTTTACTTGTAACAAATTTAGGCCTGTATGAAAAATGTTTTGTATTCCATAATTGTCCAAAAAAATTCATTTTCAAAATAGTTCCAAAATATTATAAATGAGAGTCAACATGGATTTTGCAAATGTAAATCTTCTTCGACCAACCTTCTTATTTATAACAATTCGACAGTTGTTGCTCTTGAAAATCATTTACAGGTTGATGTTGTTTATACAGACTTTTAAAAGGCATCTGATAGAATCTGCCATGATTTACTGTTTGCTGAACTAACTGGGCTCGAGTTGTCAAGTAAGTTTTCCACTGTAGATAATCATAACGATTGTAATGTAAAGTGATTAGGTTTTTAAAAAAAATAAATCAACATTATTTTCGAAAGTTACACTTTACATAAAAGATTTTAATGTAATATGTTTGAAATTTAGAAATGTGTAACAGATTAGGCGGTAGTTTATCTAGAAAAGTTGGTTTGGCTCAAACTAAAATAAATTTGCGTAAATGTAAAAGAAAAACTGGTGAATATTCTGGTGCACTGATTGCAGAACAATTTTTACATGGGATGGACAGTAATTTAGCATATAAATTCCAGCTTAAAGTATGCGTTATTGTTGAAGAAGAAATAATGTGTAGAAATAGTTAATCTTTCCATTTCTCTGTTAACATCAACTATTATTGACTAGTAATTAATAAGTCAACTTAGTTGTCACGCCCTTCCATATTCTGTCATTGTCAAAACTTTTCGGGTTATTCACCAAACTCTATAATACCCTCAAAAATTATTTCTTATTACAAATTGCAAATTTAAATAAAGCATCCTGAGAACTTCATTTACAACTCAACGCATATGGAGAGTTACTACCACAATTTTAATATATTTTTAAAGCAAGTATGGAACATATAAGTAAAACAAGTAATCGTGTCTCACTTCTTGAATGTCTATAATTTCGTAAGCGTTCCTTTTAATTATGTTGCCCTTGTTGCACTATAAAGTGGATTTTTAGAAAAATAATGGTTAATAGGATTCCAGGTTCTGCGATGCTTTGTCGTATAAAATAACCTCTTTTTATAATCGGTATCGCGATTATAAGATCAGCAATTAACCAGAACGGAAATACTTCAACATTAGTTGACTAAGTTGTCAGAAAGTTGTCAAAACGTGCGTACTCGATAGCAACTCTCAAGAAAACGTGGAGACACTAAAAATATATATGTAATAAATCAACAAAAGAATGCTATTACTTATAAATATTTACTGTAAAAAGATTGCAAATCTTTACGCAGAAAATTGTAGAATAGAAATCAATATTTCATGATTTGGTTTAAAAGTTGTGTTGACATTATTTGAACTTGTCATCCAGACATGAGGAATCTAAATAATTTTCGTCATAAAATTAGCAAATATGGAAACATTGGTATCTTAGTGTTGTGGGAGAGTGATAACCCAACCAAAAGTGAAAGAGAAAAATTCAGTGCATAGTTGAAAATTGTCGCTCACTAATTCAAGCTGAAAGAATCAACCACGTTAATTTACTGTTGATTTAAAAAAGTGAAATATTTAAACAATTATAATAATGGCAACTTTTTGTTTGAGGATTTCGATTACGAGTGCTGAAAAATCACGGAAATCACGAACTTTCAAGTTCCAGTAGCAACGAAGGAATTTAGTTTATCAAATAAAAGAAAATAACATTTATGTTGCTAAGATTACGTTTCCTTGTGACATGTGCCACACGTTACAATATAAACTAAACGTCCAATGACCAATTAAACCATATTCGAAATATGTAATTTAGAAAAAAGTTGTCATCTTTCAAGTAAATTTGATTTGTTTCTTTCATTGTATTAAAATTACATCAAATTGTGGTTATATTTTTATTATATTTCTATTTGTTTTAATTGACAGTGTCATCAAATTGACAGAGAAAAGAAATATCGAGATGATTTTTCGATTTGTTATAATAACTTTAATGACAGTGATTCATTTATTTAATGATCACGTTACAAATCACATCTGTGTGTGAAATGATATGGACAAATTGCACGTGTTGATTACCATGAAACTTTTGCACAAACAATCAGTTCAATACGATCGTTACTATCTTTGGCTGTACAAAATAATCACAAAATCAAGTAACTAGACGTAAAGACAGCATTTTTATATGGAGAACTTGAAGACACCTATTTATGACTTAACAAGAAGAGTTGGATCATGACGAAAACATGGTATGTAAATTGAACAAGTCACCATATGGGTAAAACAATTCCCTTGCTGCTGGCATGCCAAATTCGTCTCTACACCGAAAAGAGTTTTAGTATTTATATGGAACAAATTTTAAACAGAATTGAAATGACTAATGCTGATCCTAATACTGTTCCAGTTGACCCTAACATAAAGCTACAGTAGGAAGATACTACCTCACTTCTGCTCTTCATAATAACACAGCTCGTTCCGTCAAATTTTATTTGGCTACCATCGCAAATAATCTGACTTAGAGACAATAGATTTGTTGCCAATTTAGGAACACATAATACTTTTGTAAAAAGCACCTTTTTGTTTTGACCTTCATCGTCATAATGGTCCAACCTCACTTGTTCTGAGCATTGCACAGATTATACTTTGTTGTTTGCGACTCTGATTTTATGTATGACAGGAGCCGTCATATTTTCAAGCATGTTCTTACGTCTTGTCATGTGTGACGATGCATCGGAAGCCACTTACCATGGGTCATTTTGGCTGGATGTTGCCTCAAACGCAGCAGCATATGATGAACTACTTGCTTTTTGTTGAACATTCTTGGTTCTGGATTTGCATTTGAGGACTTTTATGACCTTACTTGTTACAAGTGTAGCACCTTGGACCCTTACTTTGTTTCTGTGGTTGTTTTTAATTTTCTTGATGACTGACAATACTGTTGAGTCACTTTCAGGTTGTTTAACATCTTGTGATAGTTTTGATTTCACAGAAACAGAAGGTATCTTCATGCCGGAGCTTTCAATAGCAATGATCATTGGTTGATAGGATTCTGGTAGACCGGAGAATAGCTCTGTAAATAGCCATTCATCGTCAACTTCGAAACCAATGTTTCTGAGCTTGTGAGCGGTACACATTATTTTACTCATATATTTCTCTACGTTTTAACATGCAGTATGTGAAGTATTACAGAGATCATGCAGCAGCCCATCACAGCGAGTCAACCAAGATTTATCCCATACTTATTTTGCAGTACTACTCTCTTGTATGTGCACGTAATTTTATTGAGTCAACTAGTAAATTTATCTTAGTTTTTGCCTTTGTGTCTCGTTTTGTGTCCACAATGACACATGTGGGGGGTTTTATGCAGTCCACAACTTCTCTTGCTGTAGATGTGTTTCTATAGCAAATAACCAGGTGACGTAATTATCTCGGCCGGTTAACTTTTCAATTAATGCCAATTGATTGTTTGCTGACAATTTAAGAACCCTTATTCCAAATGTTACGAGAAATCACCTTTCAATTGTCGTATTGACGTTTTAGGTTAACTTTATTACTTTTCTCAGTAAATAAGTCTTTCTGGGCTTAAAAGAATTTATTATTTCTCAAGAAAAATTTATATTTAAGAATTTAGTGTTAAAATTACAACTTAACTGTCCACAGGCGCACAATTCAAATTACAATTTTAACAATTTATGTGTAGTTTCAGTGCACTCCTACCTGGTCATCGCATCAGTTACAATTGGCATCCCAAGAGGAGATGAAACATTATTTGTTTTAAGTTGTGTCAAAATTGTTCATTCTTTATAATAGTGTAAGCTACATTGCGCTGTAAATTAGATTTTTTTTAGAAGAATCCTTCAAGTAAACTAATTAGGGTTAACAAGACAGCATTAAGTTAACTAAGGAAAGCATATTATCAAATTTAGTACGCTGGGTCAGCTCCTGGAGTAATATTTATACGATACATATTCTCCACATTTTGGCAGATTGAAATAACCTCTTTCCGTAATTCGCCAAAGAGCATTATAGTATCGGATACCGAACAAAATAAAATTACACAAAGATCAGTTGTCAAGATTGTCAAGGAGTTGTCAAAGAATACGAACCGTATTCCATATCAGTCTTCACGATATTGCCAAACTAATTTAAGTGTTTCTTTTCTATGAAAACTTTTTTCTAAATGTTATTGTATTGACCTTTTTGCTTTAATTCAATTCAAAATACATAAATTTGAACACTGAACAATTTCTAACATTATCTTAGTCATCTAAATCTTATCAATATTAAAATTTGCCCTAATATATATATTTTTCTCTTCCTTGAAAAATATTACATTTTACCAGTGTGCGTTTATATTCGGATTCAAACTCAGATAAATAAACTATATGTAGTTTGAGGAGAAAAGACAAGCCAAGTGAAAATCTCAATAAAACCCAAAAGTCTGCCGGCGCTTCAAGAGGCCTTAAGATTAAAATATCGGAACTAGAGGGTGAACTACAACGAATGAAAGTAAGTAATGCAGTAAGCTGTCTGCTAAACTACAGACACCTTCGGTAAATCCTGGAAATACTCCTACTTCTAACACCAATCCTTTCTCCCAACTAGCCACCCCACACCTCCGAAACGCAAAAGTTTTCCACGAAGTGGGTCACGCCTATAAAAGTGATGTCGAAATCGTCTGATGATGACGCACCCCTGTGCTCATCGAAGAGACATGAAAGTACTGGAAGTCTTTATATCCATTATGGTCAAAAGCCAAAAGTGAATAATTGGAACAGTTTACCAGCATCTGGTTCTGATTTTTATTCCAATCATTGTGCATCAGTGGATATATTTTTAGTAACTGGAGATTGAAACCTGCCCCGAGTGAATTGGACTAATGATGAGTTTGGTGTTTTCATGAGTTCTGAAGTTTACTCATTAAACTATCACTTGTCATTAGTTGATTGGGATTTACTTTTAAGCAATATGGATGTTAATGATTGAGAGCACAAATCTTATGAAATTTTATACAATATGTTCCAACTTGATCTACCTGTAAAAATAATTAAGAACTATGTTTCTTAAGTTGTTCTATAAAGAGCTTATGACATTAACAATTCATTATTCATTTGCAGATATTTGAATTTCGTTGTCATAAGCAAAATTAAATATTTTTCATAAAATCAAGTAGCCCAAAAAGATTTCTTTATTTGGTTACCACAAAACTTCAGTTCATATCGAAACCTACCTCTCTTATACATAATTTGTTTTCAGAATAAATTCAATAAATTAAGATTGAAATCTGAAAGTACGATGTAAAAGGCAAATGCTGGAAAGATTCTAGTGGACAAGAATTGGATTTAAATGTACGTATAATTTTCATCTGTATTCAAGATTTTTATAATTAATGATATATTTTAAGCTAAAACACACACAATTAAATTATTTAATTTAAATAAAAAACAAATAAGCTATTTCGACGATTCGTTGGACATCAGGAATTGACACATTGACAGACTGATTACTATCATATAAATGAAGATGGAATGTGCTATGACAAAGCCACATATCGGGAAATATGAAAAAAAAAATCCAAGAAATCAAAAAAAGTACAAGCAAAAATCCCAATAAAGAAGAAAACAGCATTACCAAAAGTTCTACCAAAAAGGCTGAGGACTGGAATGTTCCCGTTGGAGTTCTGTGTATAAAGCAGGTACTTTCATTTTGAGAATTAAGCATGTTTATAATAATTATAATTTTATAATTGTGGCGAAGAAATTTTTCCTATTGTAATCTGTACTCTATGACGGTAAATGCGTTTCCTAAATAATTATGTTGTATATATTATAAATAATTATGTTATATATAGCTGTAAATCTTTCTACTGAAAAATTGGTGGTAGAAAAAATCGACAATGTGTCGAAACCATTTTATAACACTAAACTAAATTTTCGACTTAAGTTAAACTAACTAATTTTATTTGTAAAGTTAAGTTATATTTAATTATTTGTGAATCTCATTTATAGTCTTCCAGTGTAAGTTGAAATATAAGGATGAGATTGATTCGAAACAGTTCTACCATCAACAATATTATAACAAATCGAAAAATCATCACGATATTCCTTTGCTCTGTCAATTTGCTGACACTGTGGATTAAAACGAATAGAATTATGAGAAAAGACATAACTGAACCACAATTTGTTGAAATATTAATACAATATAAGAATCAAATCAAGTTTTGCTTGGGAGAAGACAACTTTTTTGCTAAATTACATACTTCTGACGTATGTCATAAGGAAACGTAATCTTAGCAACATAAATGTTATTTTATTTTTTGACAAACAATTGGTTGCTATTGAAACTTGAAATAAATGTCGACGAGAGATCTGCAACTGATTTGATTTCAGTGACTTTCAGGGCACGTAATCTAAACCTTCAGACAGTAAGTTGCTATTTTTGTAACTGTTTAAATATTTCACCTTTTTAAATCAACAGTAAATTCACGTAGGTGATTCTCTCAGCTTGAATAACTGAGCGACAGATTTCAACACTGAAATTTTCTTTTTCAACATTGGTTATCACCCTCAAATGATATAATAATCTTTCCATATTTGATAATTTTATATCGCAAATTATTTAGATTCCTCATGTCTGGATGACAAATTCAAATAATAATTTACTTGCTTTACCTATATGCTCCATACTTGCTTTAAAAATATGTTAAAATCGTGGTAGTAACTCTCCATATGCGTTGGGATGTACATGGAGTTCTTAGGATGCTTTATTTAAATTTGCCATCTGTAAAAAGAAATAATTTTTGAGGGTATTGCAAAAATTATCTTCAAAAATTGATTGAATATATCATATTGTAGAAGAGATTGAAAAACACAGTGACCAAAGGTTTGTTGAAAGAAGGAAAATAACGGAGCGATTTTTAATTAGGGATGACTCAATTTGATTATACGTATAAGTTTTTGAGAACTCTGGTCCTGTACGTTTGTTTTGAAAACTAACTGACAACTGATATTTCAGTTATTTCATTTTGCTTGTTGGTCGATTTTATATTGGCGATACCAAATATAGAAAGATGATATTCTAAATTGTCGAGATATTCTGAACACAGGATTCTATAATAATAATGGAGGAGCTATCCTTCTGTGACAGTTAACAGTGAAACATTCTTCTGATACAATTTAATTTACAATGCAAAAAAACATCTTATTATTGAAAATAAAGCTTACGCTATAACAGAGTCAAGAATTGAGACACAATTTTCTTAGAAAAGCATTTATTTGGAATACCGATCAGACATGTGTCAGATGATGATATTCTTCCAGGTAAATAGAAAGGAAGAAGAACTGCCTTCGTTGCTATTGAACCCAGATTATGTACAAAACTATTTTTTGGTAAATTTACCTTCTAAACTTGTTCATTTAGTTATTGCGAAGAGCACAAAAAACTTTTATTTATCTTCTAAAGGGTTCTTATCCCATCAAATAACATTCGCAAAGTTCGATTTATATTGTGCATCACAATCTTCAAGTTTTGATTCACCACCACGATTTGAAGTTTATTTTAAAGCAAGTATGGAGCATGTAGGTAAAGTAAATTGTGTTTCACCTCTTGAATGTTTATAAAGATTTTTTAGAAAAATACTAATTAATAGGATCCCAGGTTCCTATAATCGCGATTATAAATCAGCAACTAAGGCCAAGTTGTCCAATTTGTCAGCTCTCAAGAAAACGTGGAGACACTTAAAATATATATGCACAAACGTAGATGAAAATTTCAGCAAAATTACATATGATAGAGCTATTAATTATAAATTTCATCTGAACAAAGATTGCAAATCAGAAAATTGTAAAGTAGAAATCACTTTTTCATGATTTTGTTAATAAAATGTGTTGACATTATTTGAAGTTGTCATCTAGAGATGAGGAATCTAATTAAATTTTGACATAAAATTAGCAAATTTGGAAAGATTGATATCTTAGTGTTGTTTGAGGGTAATAATCCAACCAAACGTGATAGAAAAAATTCAGTACCTAGTTGAAATTTGCCGCTCACTAATTCTTGCTTAAAGAATCAACCACGTGAATTATCTTTTGATTTAAATAGGTGAAATATTTAAACATTTACAATAATAGCAACCTACTGTCTGAAGGTTTCGATTACGAGTCACTAAAATCAAATCAGTTGCAGATCTCTCGTTGATATTTATTTTGAATCAAAGAAATACTGTCTGTGATTCTGCATATAATTAACATGTGAATAGAAATTGTTTTTGTTAACATTGTTAACTTTATACTTAAATGCCGATATATATTTTGTTGCTAAGAGAGGTGAGGGATGAAATTGAAAGGAAGATAACTAGCCTGATGTATACATAAATAAAATTTTAATTAATTAGTAATTACAAAAATAAACGGACATTTGGGAGTGAGTATTGGATTGAGTAACGTTTTGCAGACTTTCATGTTTCAATAGAAACGAAGGAAGTTTGTTTGTAAAATAAAAGAAAATAACAATTATGTTGCTAAGATTACGTCACCTTATAGCATGTCACCCTGTCCAATTATAGGCAAGAGTTATGGTTAATTCAATTAATCCTAATTCGAAATATGTGGTTTAGAAACACGTTGTTGTCTTTCAAGTAAATTTGAATTGATCTTGCATCAAGTTGTGGTTCAGTTATATTTTTTGGTATAATTCTATTCGTTTGAATCCACAGTGTCAACAAATTGACAGAGCAAAGAAATATCGAGATGAGATGAGTTATACTAAATGGTAGAACTGTTTCGAATGAAATTCATCCTTATATTTCAACCTACACTAAATGACTATAAATGTGATTCCCAAATATTCATATATAATATAATTTTTCAAATAAAACTACTTTGTTTACCTTTAAGTTATGTGGTTAATTTAATACAAGTTTGGTTGTTAATAAATGGATTCGACCCATTGTCGATTTTTTTAACTTTCAACTATTCAGTGGAGGTACTTAAAAGTTATATGCAACATATTTTTTTAGGAAACACATTTAGTGATTACAGTACAGATTAAAATTTAAGGAAGAATTACTTCGGCTCTAATCTAAAATTATAATTGCTATAAACAAGCTTCATTCTCAGATTATAGATGAGTTGAAACCTAGATCCACACTATGGAAACATTTCCATAAAATAAAAGTACCTGCTATATACAGAGATAGATATGTGGAACTCCAACGGGAACATTCTAGACCTCAACCTTTTTGGTAGAATTTTTGAAGACGGTTTCTTGGTAATGCTGTTTTCTTCTTTATTGTGATTTTTTCTTGTACTTTTTTCGGATTTTTTGGATTTTTTTTCATATTTCATAGCCTCAGAGAAAATATTTCCCGATGTCGTCAGGTTTTGTCATGGCTCATTTCATCTTCATTTATATGATGGTAATCAGCCTTTCCATGTGACCGTAACTCCTCGTTCCCAACGAATCGTCAAAATACCTTAAAAAAGATATATAAAATTATTAAAGATTAATCATATTATATATACCAATTTTATTTGTTTTCCATTTAAATTAAATAATATAATTGTGTGTGTTTTAACATAAAATATGTCATTAGTTATAAAAATCTTGAATGCAGATGAAAATTATACTTACATTTAAATCCAATTCTTGGGCCCCTAGAATCTTTACATCATTTGCCTTTTGCATCGTACTTTAAGATTTCAATCTTAATTTATTCTGAAAACAAATTAATTAGGTATTAGTATGTTGTTTTAAGGAGCGTCATATACATGAAAGTACTTATTCTTTGTTTAGTTGGGAATTCCTGTAAGTAAATTAATGAATTTAGACAAAAATATTCCCTAAAAATAACAGTTTGATACGATCTGTTTCATTTCTAGCATTACTATACACAAGTCTTTCTTCCGATTATCATTTCCAATGAGGCAGGGACTCATTAATAAAAGCGAGAATATTTAACTAATAATTTTGAATTGAAGCTAGAAGCAACTTCAGAGAGATGTGGTTCGTATGAAATAAAAGTTTGAACTGATTAAAGTTTGGTGGTAAACAAGTAAAGAAAACTTTTTAGTCCACCTGATTTTATGAACAAAATTGAAATTTGTTTATGGGAACGGAATTCAAATGTCTACAAATGAATAACGAATAGTTAATGTTATAAGCTCTTTAGAGAACAACTTAGGAAACTTAGTTTTTAATTTTTTTACATGTAGATAAAGTAGGAACAAAATGTATAAAATTTCAGAAGACACAATCAACCAATGATAATTGATAGTTTAAAGTGTAAACCTCAGTACTCATGCAAACACTATACTTACTCATCATTGGTGCAATTCACTCGAGGCAGGTTATGTTAGAATATCTAGACATCGTGTATAACGGTTGTGATGACAACGGAGAATAAAAACAACAGAAGAGCACAGGGGTGCGTTGTCAGGATTTCGAGACCACCTCCATAGGAGTATCCCACTTTGTGGAAGACTTCTGCGTTTTGGAGGTGTGGGGTGGCTGGTCGGGAGGACAGATTGGTGTTAGGGTTAGAAGTAGGAGTACTTCCAGGATTTACCGATGGTATCTGTAGTTTAGCAGACAGCTTACTGCATTACTTACTTTCATTCGTTTTAATTCACCCTCTAGTTCCGAGATTTTAATCTTAACATCTAGTTTTCGGGTACCTCTTGGCTTATCTTTTTCGCGGACACTACACATGGTTTATTGGTTTAGTAACCGAGGTTGCCAGCCAAATTAACAACTCTTCTCTTTTGTCTGAATATGGCAACTCTTATAACTAAATTCAAACAGAAGGACGAACGTTATGTCTAACTCCATTTGGGGGTCTGATATCGGTGTAGCTCTTTGCCGAATTTTGCTGTTGTTACTTAATTTTCAGAGAATATGCAAGAAATTGCAGTAATTTATTCAATCAATTAATTGAAATACAAAGAATGAATCAACAAAAAAGACAACTACTACTGTGCTCTTGAGCTGTTTCTCTCAAACTGACTCTTACTGTTTCTTGATCACCAAGGTTACCTCGGTCGCCTTCATTTGTCAATTGTTATTGGTTTTTAACTTACTTTATTCTATTTTATTGTTTATATTAACACCGCCTCTCAATAGAATAGAATGAAGGCAATCCGAATCATAAAGATATTTCAATTATTTGTGATTGCTTTTCTTCCTCTAGGTAAGTCGCAAATAGACCTAGTATTGTTCTTTGCTAACGACTGCATCTCACAATTGATTGCTTATTCCCACTCAGACCAGTCACTACGCCGTTTTGCTTCCGATATTGTGGACGGATCGTCACCAACAAATCGTTCTGCTGATAACACTTGTGATTCACCTTCGATAGATGATAGTGCCATATGCGCATCACATTCAGGTGCATAATTACCGTAACGTAGCGGTGCCTTTCTTACTCTCCCGCTCTTTCGTTGAGTTACCTCGCTGATACCCATGTTATCCAAATAAACGCCGTTACCAACACAATCCAAATTAGTACTGTGGATTTCTCCAGTTTTATCAGTACGCGACTGTTCATCATCATTTGGTTGAACTGCTTTACCGTCACACGTACTCCCACTATCTGTAACCGCCTCTGAACCGATTATCTCTACTAACTTTGATCGATTTAATACCGATGATTCATTGAATGTTACATTTCGACTAAAAATTAGCTTCTGTTGTTCAATATCCCAAAGTCAATACGTACCAAACGTCGCACCATAACCAAGCATAATACATTTTGTTGCTTTTGCTTGTAATTTCAACCGCATTTCATGTGGAATATGATTGTAACATTCAGAACCAAATATTCGAAGGTTTGACAGCTCTGGTTTCTTTCCAAACCAAATTTCTGCTGGTGTCTTGTCTTTAAACTGCTTTCCACCCGCGTTTGTTGGCGATCGATTTTTGATATAATTTGCCGACATAATTGCTTCATTCCAAAACTTATTTTCCATCCCACTGGCCAAAAGCATTATCGTAGCCTTGTGTTGCAGCGTTTCATTTAAACGTTCAGATACTGAATTCATTTCCGGATTGTATGCAACGGTGACTAACATCTGAATACCCTTTTGTTTGCAATATTCTTTAAAATCGTTTGACGTATATTCACCACCGCCATCATGTCTCAATTTTGACACCTTTGAGCCATGAAGTGCCTCAGCCATTGCAACAAATTCCTTGAATTTACCAAACGTTTCACTTTTTCTCTTGATGCAATAGACCATGGATGCTCTCGAATAATCATCCATGAATGTCACAAAATAACGTGACCCATCGTATGCATTCGTTGGATACGGTCCACAAACATCACTGTGAATCAATTCCAAAACTCGCAATGAACGTGTATTTGAATTTCTCGGAAACGGTGAACGAACATGTTTTCCAAGTACGCACGATTCGCACAACTGTGTATCCTTTTTTTTTACGTTACTCATACCAATAGCCATACAATTGACTAACTTTTTCATGTCATTTCGATTGAGATGACCAAGTCTAAAATGCCATAAATTCTGTGATATTGTATTCAATTTATTCACTCCTGTAAATCCCGCAAACACATTGTTGTCAACGTACAAAGTCACTTCATACATTCTTCCATTTACGCGTCCGACAAACTTTTCAATACCATTCAGCGATACATAGGCATAATCACCCTCAAACACAATTCGATATCCCTTTTGTGTTAGTCTTCGAATTGACATCAAGTTGCATTTCAAATCATTCACGAATAGAACGTCCTCCATTGTTTTTACCGATGTGTCACCATGGTGAAATGTTTTAACGAGAATGTCACCACGTTGCTTTGCAACAATGCTTTGATTTTTCTTGGCAACCGAAATGCTTATTTCGTCAATTGGTTCCAAATTTATCGAAGAACATCTCCTGATTCACCATATGCTGAGTCGCTCCAGAATCTAAAACAAATTTTATTTCCGCGTAATTACCGCTATTCTGCTGCAATTGAGCGTTAAATGCCTTCGATTCTGCCAAATTCTCTTTGGTACCATCTTCAGCAATTGCATACATCGATGAACCGCTTGCTCTGTTTGCGCTTTCTCTATTTGACCTCTCTTTTTTGTTTTTATTGCGAAAACATTGAGCCTATTTGTGTCCAGGTTTTTTACACAAATGATATATAATTGTCTTATTCCCAGCAAACATTGCTCCAGGCTCAATTGATTTACTTGAACCATTTCCACCAGTCCGCTTATTGTACTCATCCATTAACCGAGTTTAAACAAATTCTACAGTTAACTTTGATTGATCCATCGTTTCCGATGGTGTCACTAGGTTATCATAACCTCGTGGCATAGTAATCAACAAATGTACAGCCACATCAAGCTCTTCCATTTTAGCTCCCGTTGAATTTAACTCTCGAATTCTCTTACCAAATTGCAAAAGGTACCTTATCATATCATCCGATTCATTGTATTTCATTGTCAGCAATTGTTTTCGTAATAAAACTTGCGACGCCACACTTTTCCTTTCGAAAATCGTGCATAATGTGTCGAACATGTCCTTTGCCCGAGCTTTTTCGCGAACATACTCAAGTTGGCTATCATGAACTGACTGTCCTAATATCGAAACACATTTCCTTTCATTCAACTTAATCGTAGGATGTTTTGTCACATCTTTTTCCGCTGTAAGAATGACCTCCAACGATTCCTCGATGAATCTTCTCAACTCCATTTCATCAAGAAAAATTCCCACACAATATTTCCAATTGCTAAAATTCGTGCCATCGAATTGTTGAATTTTTAGAATGTTATTTACAGTAACGTTCGCCATCTTTGTCTGTTGCCTTCACCACAATTGACTTTCAACCTCAATTGTATAACTTTATCCTGCACGCACTGGGCCCATAACCTCAGAGAATATGCAAGAAATTGCAGTAATTTATTCAATCAAATAATTGAAATACAAAGGATGAATCAACAAAAAATACGGCTACTACTGAGCTCTTGAGCTGTTTCTCTCAAACTGACTCTCACTGTTTCTTGATCACCAAGGTTACCTCGGTCGCCTTCATTTGTCAATTGTTATTGTTTTTTAACATGCTTTATTCTATTTTATTGTTTATATTAACGTTATGTCTAGTTACTCCATTTGGGGGTCTGATGTCGGTGAGGCGCTTTGCCGAATTTTGCTGTTGTTACTTACTTTAGATAGTTAACTCTTTCGGAACTTGGAACGGAGTCGTGCTCAGGGTTTACCGGGCGGTTGACCTTTCTTTCTGCCAATAGAACCTGGATTTGAACCGCCTTTTACTTTCCTTCTTTCACGGTTTTTGTCTCTTAGTAGGAACTTCTTGTGGAACGGAACTGGCGATGTGCCGTCCGGTTCCAATAGGATTCGGAACCACTCGACCTTTTGCAGGCACACTTGCTGTTTTCCCATTTCATTATCGCTAATTCGGTTATTAAACTCTTTATAGTAAGAAAGGTCTCTTATTGTTAGCGACTTTTGTCAATTGTTCAAAGTGCAACCAGGGAATATTGTTGATAGTAACAATTTTTGTTTGAGTTGTTCGTCCTTCTTCTGTCTGAATTTAGTTATAATAGTTACCATAATCGAAAGAGAAGAGTTGTTAACGCTAATCCCAAATCTTTATCCCAACCAGCCACCCACACAATGTGTAGAAATAGTTGATCTTTCCATTTCTCTGTTAACATCAACTATTATTGACTAGTAATTAATAAGTCAACTTAGTTGTCACGCCCTTCCATATTCTGTCATTGTCAAAACTTTTCGGGTTATTCATCAAACTCTCTAATACCCTCAAAAATTATTTCTTATTACAAATTGCAAATTTAAATAAAGCATCCTAAGAACTCCATTTACAACTCAACGCATATCGAGAGTTACTACCACGATTTTAATATATTTTTAAAGCAAGTATGGAACATATAAGTAAAACAAGTAATCGTGTCTCACTTCTTGAATGTCTATAATTTCGTAAGCGTTCCTTTTAATTATGTTGCCCTTGTTGCACTATAAAGTAGATTTTTAGAAAAATAATGATTAATAGGATTCCAGGTTCTGCGATGCTTTGTCGTATAAAATAACCTCTTTTTATAATCGGTATCGCGATTATAAGATCAGCAATTAACCAGAACGGAAATACTTCAACATTAGTTGACTAAGTTGTCAGAAAGTTGTCAAAACGTGCGTACTCGATAGCAACTCTCAAGAAAACGTGGAGACACTAAAAATATATATGTAATAAATCAACAAAAGAATGCTATTACTTATAAATTTCTACTGTAAAAAGATTGCAAATCTTTACGCAGAAAATTGTAGAATAGAAATCAATATTTCATGATTTGGTTTAAAAGTTGTGTTGACATTATTTGAACTTGTCATCCAGACATGAGGAATCTAAATAATTTTCGTCATAAAATTAGCAAATATGGAAACATTGGTATCTTAGTGTTGTGGGAGAGTGATAACCCAACCAAAAGTGAAAGAGAAAAATTCAGTGCATAGTTGAAAATTGTCGCTCACTAATTCAAGCTGAAAGAATCAACCACGTTAATTTACTGTTGATTTAAAAAAGTGAAATATTTAAACAATTACAAAAATGGCAACTTTTTGTTTGAGGATTTCGATTACGAGTGCTGAAAAATCACGGAAATCACGAACTTTCAAGTTTCAGTAGCAACGAAGGAATTTTGTTTATCAAATAAAAGAAAATAACATTTATGTTGCTAAGATTACGTTTCTTTGTGACATATGCCAGACGTTAAAATATAAACGAAACATCCAATGTCCAATTGAACCTTATTCGAAATATGTAATTTAGAAAAAAGTTGTCTTCTTTCAAGTAAATTTGATTTGTTTCTTTCATAGTATTAATATTACATCAAATTGTGGTTCAGTTATATTTTTAATATATTTCTATTTGTTTTAATCGAAAGTGTCAACAAATTGACAGAGAAAAGAAATATCGAGATGATTTTTCGATTTGTTATAATAACTTTAATGACAGTGATTCATTTATTTAATGACCACGTTACAAATCACATCTGTGTGTGAAATGATATGGTCAAATGTCACGTGTTGATTACCAGGAAACTTTTGCACAGTCAGGTGAGATTCAATACGATTGTTACTATCTGTGGCTGTACAAAATAATCACAAAATCAAGTAACTAGACGTAAAGACAGCATTTTTATATGGAGAACTTGAACACACCTATTTATGACTTAACAAGAAGGGTTGGATCATGACGAAAACATGGTATGTAAATTGAACAAGTCACTATATGGGTTAAAACAATTCCCTCGCTGCTGGAATGCAAAATTCGACTCTACACCGAATAGAGTTTTAGTAGTAGTTTTAGTATTTATACGGAACAAATTTTAAACAGATTTGAAATGACTAATGCTAATCCTAATACTGTTCCAGTCGACCCTCACATAAAGCCACAGTGGGAAGATACTACCTCACTTCTGCTGTTCATAATAACACAGCTTGTTCCGTCAAATTTTATTTGGCTACCATCGCAAATAATCTGACTTAGACACAATAGATTTGTTGCCAGTTTAGGAACACATAATACTTTTGGAAAAAGCACCTTTTTGTTTTGACCTTCATCGTCATAATGGTCCAACCTCACTTATACTGACCATCGCACAGATTATACTTTGTTGTCTGCGACTCTGATTTTATGTATGACAGAGTCATATTTTCAAGCATGTTATTACGTCAGGACATGTGTGACGATGCACCGGAAGCCACTTGCCATGGGTCATTTTGGCTGGATGTTGCCTCAAACACAACAGCATATGATGAACTACTTGCTTTTTGTTGAACATTCTTGGTCCTGGATTTGCATTTGAGGACTTTTATGACCTTACTTGTTACAAGTGTAGCACCTTGAATCCTTACTTGGTTGTTGGTTGTTTTCTTGATGACTGACAATACTGTTGAGTCACTTTCAGGTTGTTTAATATCTTGTGATAGTTTTGATTTCACAGAAACTGAAGTTATCTTCATGCCGGAGCTTTCAATAGCAATAATCATTTGTTGATAGGATTCTAGTAGACTGGAGAGCAGCACTGTAAATAGCCATTCATCGTCAACTTCGAAACCAATGTTTCTGAGCTTGTGAGCAGTACACATTATTATGCTCACATATTTCTCTACGTTTTAACATGCAGTAAGTGAAGTATTACAGAGGTCATGCAGCAGCCCATCACAGCGTGTCAACCAAGAGTTATCCCATACTTATTTTGCACTACTACTCTCTTGTATGTGCACGTAATTTATTGAGTCAACTAGTAAATTTTGTTAGTTTTTGCCTTTGAGTCTCGTTTTGTGTCCACAATGACACATGTGGGGGATTTTATGCAGTCCACAACTTCTCTTACTGTAGATGTGTATTTACAGCAAATCGCTAGGTTACGTAATTATCTCGGCCGGTTAACTTTTCAATTAATGCCAATTGATTGTTTGCTGACAATTTAAGAACCCTTATTCCAGATGTTACGAGAAATCACCTTTCAAATGTCGTATTGACGTTTTAGGTTAACTTTATTACTTTTCTCAGTAAATAAGCCTTTCTGGGCTTAAAAGAATTTATTATTTCTCAAGAAAAATTTATATTTAAAAATTTAGTGTTAAAATTACAACTTAACTGTCCACAGGCGCACAATTCAAATTACAATTTTAACAGTTTATGTGTAGTTTTAGTGCACTCCTACCAGCTCATCGCATCAGTTACAATTGGCTTCCCAAGAGGAGATGAAACATTATTTGTTTTAGGTAGTGTCAAAATTTTTCATTCTTTATAATAGTGTAAGCTACATTGCGCTGTAAATTAGATTTTTTTTAGAAGAATCCTTCAAGTAAACTAATTAGGGTTAACAAGACAGCATTAAGTTAACTAAGGAAAGCATATTATTATATTTAGTTCGCTGGGTCAGCATCAGTAATATTTATACGATCCACATTCCGCACATTTTGGCAGATTGAAATAACCTCTTTCCGTAATTCGCCAAAGAGCATTATGGGATCGGATACCGAACAAAACAAAATTACACAAAGATCAGTTGTCAAGATTGTCAATGGGTTGTCAAAGAATACGAACCGTATTCCATATCAGTCTTCAGAATTTTGCCAAACTAATTTAAGTGTTTCTTTTCTATGAAGCCTTTTTTCTAAATGTTAGTGTATTGATCTTTTTGCTTTAATTCAATTCAATATACATAAATTTGAACACTGAACAATTTCTAACATTATCTCAATCATCTAAATCTTATCAAAATTAAAATTTGCCCTAATGTATATTATTTATTTCCTTGAAAAATATTACTTTTTACCAGTGTGCGTTTATATTCGGATTCAAACTCAGATAAATTTTTATTTATTTATAGATTTTATTATGATTAACTATGAGTGACAATAAAGTATGTATTGTAAGGACATTTATATAAAATTTAAAAAACAAAAGAAAACTTACTGCATTGTCCCGGATGTGAATCGGGACGGTCTCAGACGGGGATCGTCGTATCGGTACGGATATTCGAATCGGCACGACTTGGGCGCCGTGTGAAGGACAAAACTGGTGGGGTGCATCGTATATATATATATATATATATATATATATATATATATATATATATATATATATATATATATCAGTCACTAAATCAATAAACTATGTGTAGTTTGAGGAGAAAAGACAAGCCAAGTGAAAATCTCAATAAAACCTAAAAGTCTGCCGGCGCTTCAAGAGGCCTTAAGATTAAAATATCGGAACTAGAGGGTGAACTACAACGAATGAAAGTATGTAATGCAGTAAGCTGTCTGCTAAACTGCAGACACCTTCGGTAAATCCTGGAAATACTCCTACTTCTAACACCAATCCTTTCTCCCAACTAGCCACCCCACACCTCCAAAACGCAAGTTTTCCACGAAGTGGGTCACGCCTATAAAGGTGATGTCGAAATCGTCTGATGATGACGCATCCCTGTGCTCACCGAAAGGACATGAAAGTACTGGAAGTCTTTATATCCATTAAGGTCAAAAGCCAAAAGTGAATAATAATAGTTTACCAGCATCTGGTTCTGATTTTTATTCCAATCATTGTGCATCAGTTGATATATTTTTAGTAACTGGAGATTGAAACCTGCCCCGAGTGAATTGGACTAATGATGAGTATAGTGTTTTCATGAGTTCTGAGGTTTACTCATTAAACTATCACTTATCATTAGTTGATTGGGATTTACTTTTTAGCAATATGGATGTTAATGATTGTGAGCACAAATCTTATGAAATTTTATAAAATATTTAAGAACTATGTTTCTTAAGTTGTTCTATAAAGGGCTTATGACATTAACAATTCGTTATTCCTTTGCAGATATTTGAATTTCGTTGTCATAAACAAATTTAAATATTTTTCATAAAATCAAGTAGCACAAAAAGATTTCTTTATTTGGTTACCACCAAACTTTAATCAGTTCATATCGAAACATACCTTTCTTATACATAATTTGTTTTCAGAATAAATTCAATAAATCAAGATTGAAATCTGAAAGTACTATGTAAAAGGCAAATGGTGGAAAGATTCTAGTGGTCCAAGAATTGGATTTAATTGTACGTATAATTTTCATCTGTATTCAAGATTTTTATAATTAATGATATATTTTATGCTAAAACACACACAATTAAATTATTTAATTTAAATAGAAAACAAATAAACTATTTCGACGATTCGTTGGACATCAGGAATTAGTTACACATTGACAGACTGATTACTATCATATAAATGAAGATGAAATGAGCTATGACAAAGCCACACGATATCGGGAAATATGAAAAAAAAATCCAAGAAATCAAAATAAAGTACAAGAAAAAATCCCAATAAAGAAGAAAACAGTATTACCAAAAGTTCTACCAAAAAGGCTGAGGACTGGAATGTTCCCTTTGGAGTTCCACATATCTGTCTGTGTATAAAGCAGGTACTTTCAATTTGAGAATTAAGCATGTTTATAATAATTATAATTTTATAATTGTGGCGAAGAAATTTTTCCTATTGTAATCTGTACTTTATGACGGTAAATGCGTTTCCTAAATAATTATGTTTATATCATAAATAATTATGTTGTATATAGCTGTAAATCTTTCTACTGAATAATTGGAGGTTGAAAAAATCGACAATGTGTCGAAACCATTTTATAACACCAAACTAAATTGTCGACTTAAGTTAAACTAAGTAATTTTATTTGTAAAGATAAGTTATATTTAATTATTTGTGAATCTCATTTATAGTCTTCCAGTGTAGGTTGAAATATAAGGATGAGATTGATTCGAAACTGTTCTACCATCAACGATATTATAACAAATCGAAATATCATCACGATATTCCTTTGCTCTGTCAATTTGCTGACACTGTGGATTAAAACGAATAGAATTATAAGAAAAGATGGTGAAATGCAATATAAGAATCAAATCAAGTTTTGCTTGGGAGAAGACAACTTTTTTTCTAAATTAAATACTTCTGACATATGTCATAAGGAAACGTAATCTTAGCAACATAAATGTTTTTTTTTGACAAACAATTGGTTGCTATTGAAATAAATGTAGACGAGAGATCTGCAACTGATTTGATTTCAGTGACTTTCAGGACACGTAATCTAAACTTTCAGACAGTAAGTTGCTATTTTTGTAACTGTTTAAATATTTCACCTTTTTAAATCAATAGTAAATTCACGTAGGTGATTCTCTCAGCTTGAATAACTGAGCGACATATTTCAACACTGAAATTTTCTTTTTCAACATTGGTTATCACCCTCAAATGATATACTAATCTTTCCATATTTGATAATTTTATATCGCAAATTATTTAGATTCCTCATGTCTGGATGACAAATTCAAATAATATCAACACAACTTATAAACCAAATCATAAAATAGTAATTTCTATTTTACAATTTTCTGCGTAAATATTGATTTGCAATCTTTGTTCGGTTGAAACTTATAATTAATGGCTTTATCATTTGCAGTTCTGCTAAAATTTTCATCTACTTTGGTGCATATATATTTTTGGTGTCTCCATATTTTCTTGACAGTATGCGTGTTTTGACAACACACTAACAACATCGAGAACTAAAGATGGAGTATTTTCGTTCTGCTTATTCGCGATACTGATCATAGAATGAAGGTATTTTATACTACCAAACATCGTGGACCCTTGTATCCTATTAAGCAGTATTCTTCTAAAATATCTGTAATAATAATAATTATAATATCATAATTGAAAAGAAAGTTTATGCTCCTATAGACATTCAAGAAGTGAGACACAATTTACTTGCTTTACCTATATGCTCCATACTTGCTTTAAAAATATGTTAAAATCGTGGTAGTAACTCTCCATATGCGTTGGGATGTAGATGGAGTTCTTAGGATGCTTTATTTAAATTTGCCATCTGTAAAAAGAAATAATTTTTGAGGGTATTGCAAAAATTATCTTCAAAAATTGATTGAATAAATCATATTGTGGAAGAGACTGAAAAACACAGTGACCAAAGGTTTTTTTGAAAGAAGGAAAATAACGGAGCGATTTTTAATTAAGGATGACTCAATTTGATTATACGGCGTTGTAGTGCATTGATTCAGTCAACCAAAGGGGCGGTATATATAACACGATATTGTACACTAAATACTCTCTGTACTATGTAATATTGTATAACTTTGATTAACCTTTGATATATATACAAATCGGAATTCTTTTTTACAGTTTCTAAGACATCTTGGTGTTTTGATAATATATCATATGCCTAACTTTACTTAAATGAATTTTAATATGATTGGTAATATTTTGATTCAGCAAAATTAAAGCCCACGGGAATTTTTCATGTGACTTGATTTTCGAGAATTTCATGACGAATTAACACTATTTGAAATCAGAGCTCTAAAATAGATATATTTTGTTATTAGTGTAACTGTTCCAATATGATTGATTAACTGCAATAAATTATGTACCTAAGGGAATTAAAATTTAAAAAACAATACAACACTTATTGTAAATTAGTAACTGTTATTTACAATTGTTCCTACAACTTAATTTGAAATATTAACAATTTCAACATTCAAGAGATGCAGTGAAACTTGAGAACACTAGGTATCTCATCATTCAAAAAATCAACAACTACATACACGCCATCAATTTATTTCAGATGTAATTCATAACACATAATTTCTTAAAAGAGTCAAATTTGATGATTAACATCAATGGATTGATTTTAAATGGAAAATGTGTAGGGTTTAACATAATGGTTAAGGCTTGACTAATACCATATGGAATAAATAATGAATTTATTTACTAACAATTTCTTAAAACAGGAGAATAAGTTTTTGAGAGACTCTGAAGCCGATGTCGTTTGTCTGCAGGAGACATTCCTAAAACCAGACATGGGATTCTTTATCCCAGGATACTCTATCCTCCAGGCTGATCGTTTTTCTGGAGCAGGTGGAGGGGTTGACATTCTGATTCGGAACTCCATCAGGCACCAGAGGATCGATACGTCCCTCTTTCTGGGCGAGTCGATTGGAGTCGAACTCGCCCTAGAAAGTGGTCCGCTTAGGATTGTCTCGGCTTATGTTCGACCGACTGAGAGAGTTTCCTGACTCAATCTCCCGTCCATCCTGCATCCCAACTGTCGTACAGTCATTGCTGGGGACTTCAACAGTAAGCACACAGCGTGGGGTTGTGTAAAATCTAACACCAACGGCGGTTTCCTGCTGCGGGCGTCACTGGACTACCGGTTCTCGGTGGAAACCACCGAGACGCCAAACCACTTCCCTGATAGTCCCTCATGCCGACCTGATATCCTTTCCATTTTCCTCTGCAAAAACATCACAGAGGTGCCGGAGGTCATTAACCACCAGGTGTTGTCTTCGGACCACAACCCGATCTCCCTGGCACTTAACGAGAATTGTTGCCAGTGGGAGCCTCGTAAGAGGAAAACCAACTGGTTGCAATTCCGTTATTTAATGGAAACCACCGATTTGCGGTGCAGGATTTTGAACTCTGAAAGGGATATAGACGGTGAAGTGGATAGGCTGTCAAATGACATCCTGACAGCCTTAGAACGGTCGACGCATGCTTGCCCTAACATCTGCAAGCAGCATAGTCTTCCTGGCGAGGTTGTCACCCTCATCAGGAAGAAAAACCGTAGCAGGAAACTTTGGCAGCGTACTCGGGACCCCTTCATCAAGGCCCGGTACAACGTCCTGAGCCGTGAGGTCCGGGCCTGCCTGCTTGAACTCCGGAGCTCCTCGTTCCACGAGTTCATAGCAGAGGCCGAACTCCATCCTCGTCGGACCTGGAAAGTCATAAGGTCTATCCGAGGGAGGCGTATGCGCTATCCGCACCTTGTTCATGATGGCATCAAAGTCGTCCTGGACAAGGATAAAGCGGAGGTGTTTGCAACTCCCTTGAGCGGCAATGCTCTCCAAACGCCAGTCTTCCTGGGTTTGTTGTAGAGCACAACTCCATCAGCCGTCAGGTGGACTCTATGACTTTCCCAAAACCTGATAGTGACATTCTTCCTACTTCTCCCAGCGAAGTCAGAGGTATCCTTAAAGCCCTCAATAACCGGAAAAGTCCCGGCCCAGACACCATCCCCAACGTGGCCCTTAAGAAGCTTGCTACCATTCAGGTGGTAATGCTTACTAACATTATAAATGCGATGCTCCGTCTCCACTACTTCCCGTCGGCATGGAAGGTGGCGACGGTAGTGTCCATTTTAAAACCCAACAAACCTGCCCACCTTGCTAGCAGTTATCGTCCCATTAGCCTCCTTTCTTCGCTAAGCAAGGTGGCGGAGCAGGATATTCGGACTCGGCTTGAGGAATTTATGGCTGACCAGCACATCCTGCCGAACGCTCAGTTTGGATTTCGTCAAGGCCATGGTCGTCGAGGACATGGCTGGAAGGCGTAACAAGGGGCAGCATGGTACCATGTTGCTCCTTGATGTCAAGCAGGCATTTGACAGGGTTTGGCACGCTGGTCTAATACACAAACTGGCTTCGTTAAATTTTCCTTCTTATCTGATCGGCACTATCCGCTCTTTCCTTTCCAACCGCTCCTTTCGTTCCAGGGTTGGAAGCGAGTTCTCTTCTTCGAGAACTATTACCGCTGGTGTCCCGCAAGGCTCCAAACTATCTCCTACTCTCTTCAATCTCTATTGTAGCGACATACCATCTTGTCCTAGAGTTACTATAGCAATGTATGCCGATGACGTTGCCTTAATTAGCTCCCACAGATGTATAGTTTATGCGGAGATCCATATTAGGAACTTCCTGCCTAAACTGCTCTGTTGGTACTCTCGATGGAGATTGGAGATCAATCGTTCTAAATCCGAAGCTATCTTCTTCTCAAATCGACGAAGGTTGCCACCTAAATTCCTTATCAATGATCACCAAGTTGAGTGGAGTCCCAGCGCCAAGTACCTGGGTGTCATACTTGACAAGAAACTCAGTTTCTCTCGCCAGGTCACTTTGGTAAAGTAGAAAGCTCTAGCAGCCTTTGTTGCTTTGAAATCTTTCTTCCTTTCTAAACGTCTTTCCTCTTTAGTTAAGCTGCGTGTTTTTAACGCGACAGTCCACTCTCTTTTCACTTATGCTTTTCCTATATGGGGCACCGCCGCCCCTTGGCTCATTAGGTCCCTGCAAGGGACCTACATGTGGCTAGTGAGGTCGGCCCTTGGTGTCCCATACTATATTCGTAACAGACAAGTCTGTTTCGAATACAACATTTCCTCTCTTTTGGAGCTGCGGCGCAAACATGCCCTCAATCTCCGGAGATCTATCTTTCAACACTCTAATCCGGAGATTGCATGCTTGCATGACATCCAACTCTGTGAATCTGACAGATGCAAGAGACCTTGTCTCTTGGCTGTCTAGACCTCTGCATCTCTTTGGGACACCTTTTCTTTAGTATGTGGCGGTTAGCTGCAAACCTCTTTAATTTTTTCCTTCTCTCTATTTTCCTAAACCTATATGGTTATACTCTTAGGGCATGATCTTCGGATCGATGCCCGGAGAGAGGTTTTTAGTCGGTTAGTCCGACACTGCCTTCGACATCCAACAGAATGCGTCTTGTATATTTTCCCCTCTTTGACCCAATAAAAAAAAGAGAACTCTGGACCTGTACGTTTGTTTTGACAACTGACTGACAACTGATATTTCAGTTATTTCATTTTGCTTGTTGGTCGATTTTATATTGGCGATACCAAATATAGAAAGATGATATTCTAAATTGTCGAGATATTCTGAACACGGGATTCTATAATAATAATGGAGGAGCTATCCTCCTGTGACAGTTAACAGAGAAACATTCTTCTGATACAATTTAATTTACAATGCGAAAAAACATCTTATAATTGAAAATAAAGCTTACGCTATAACAGAGTCAAGAATTGAGACACAATTTTCTTAGAAAAGCCATTATTTGGAATACCGATCAGACATGTGTTAGATGATGATATTCTTCCAGGTAAATAGAAAGGAAGAATGTATGAATATTGAATGTGTTCCTTTTGTTTGATAAACAAACTGCCTTCGTTGCTAACGAACCCAGATTATGAACAGAACTATTCTTTGGTAAATTTACCTTCTAAACTTGTTCATTTAGTTATTGCGAAGAGCACAAAAAACTTGAGCAACTTTTATTTATCTTCTAAAGGGTTCTTATCCCATCAAATAACATTCGCAAAGTTCAATTTATATTGTGCATCACAATCTTCAAGTTTTGATTCACCACCACGATTTGAACTTTATTTTAAAGCAAGTATGGAGCATGTAGGTAAAGTAAATTGTGTTTCACCTCTTGAATGTTAATAAAGATTTTTTAGAAAAATACTACTTAATAGGATCCCAGGTTCCTATAATCGCGATTATAAATCAGCAACTAAGGCCAAGTTGTCCAATTTGTCAGCTCTCAAGAAAACGTGGAGACACTTAAAATATATATGCACAAACGTAGATGAAAATTTCAACAAAATTACAAATGATACAGCTATTAATTATAAATTTCATCTGAACAAAGATTGCAAATCAGAAAATTGTAAAGTGGAAATCACTTTTTCATGATTTTGTAAATAAAATGTGTTGACATTATTTGAAGTTGTCATCTAGAGATGAGGAATCTAATTAAATTTTGACATAAAATTAGCAAATTTGGAAAGATTGGTATCTTAGTGTTATTTGAGGGTAATGATCCAACCAAACGTGATAGAAAAAATTCAGTACCTAGCTGAAATTTGCCGCTCACTAATTCTTGCTTAAAGAATCAACTACGTGAATTAACTTTTGATTTAAAAAGGTGAAATAATTAAACATTTACAATAATAGCAACCTACTCTCTGAAGGTTTCGATTACGAGTCACTGAAATCAAATCAGTTGCAGATCTCTCGTCGACATTTATTTTGAATCAAAGAAATACTGTCTGTGATTCTGCAGATAATTAACATGTGAATAGAAATTGCTTTTGTTAACATTGTTAACTTTATACTTAAATGCCGATATATACTTTGTTGCTAAGAGAGGTGAGGGATGTCGTCTTTCAAGTAAATTTGATTTGATCTTGCATTGTATTAATATTACATCAAGTTGTGGTTCAGTTATATTTTTTGGTATAATTCTATTCGTTTGAATCCACAGTGTCAACAAATTGACAGAGCAAAGAAATATCGAGATGAGATGAGTTATACTAAATGGTAGAACTGTTTCGAATGAAATTCATCCTTATATTTCAACCTACACTAAATGACTATAAATGTGATTCCCAAATATTCATATATAATATAACTTTTCAAATAAAACTACTTTGTTTACCTTTAAGTTATGTGGTTAATTTAATATAAGTTTGGTTGTTAATAAATGGATTCGACCCATTGTCGATTTTTTTAACTTTAAACTATTCAGTGGAGGTACTTAAAAGTTATATGCAACATATTTTTTTAGGAAACACATTTAGTGATTACAGTACAGATTAAAATTTAAGGAAAAATTACTTCGGCACTAATCTAAAATTATAATTGCTATAAACAAGCTTCATTCTCAGATGATAGATGAGTTGAAACCTAGATCCACACTATGGAAACATTTCCATAAAATGAAAGTACTTGCTATATACAGAGATAGAAATGTGGAACTCAAACGGGAACATTCCAGTCCTCAGCCTTTTTGGTAGAACTTTTGAATACGGTTTCTTGGTAATGATGTTTTCTTCTTTATTGTGATTTTATCTTGTACTTTTTTCGGATTTCTTGGATTTTTTTCATATTTCATAGCCTCAGAGAAAATATTTGCCGATGTCGTCAGGTTGTGTCGTGGCTCATTTCATCTTCATTTATATGATGGTAATCAGCCTTTCCATGTGAACGTAACTCCTCGTGCCCAACGAATCGTCGAAATACTTTAAAAAAGATATATAAAATTAATATTAAATATTAATTTTATTATATATACCAATTTTATTTGTTTTTCATTTAATTTAAATAATTTAATTGTGTGTTTTAACATAAAATATGTCATTAATTATAAAAATCTTGAATACAGATGAAAATTATACTTACATTTAAATCCAATTCATGGGCCACTAGAATCTCTACACCATTTGCCTTTTGCATCGTACTTTAAGATTTCAATCTTAATTTATTCTGAAAACAAATTAATTAGGTATTAATGTGTTGTTTTAAGGAGCGTCATATACATGAAAGTACTTATTCTTTGTTTAGTTGGGAATTCCTGTAAGTAAATTAATGAATTTAGACAAAAATATTCCCTAAAAATAACAGTTTGATACGATCTGTTTCATTTCTAGCATTACTATACACAAGTATTTCTTCCGATTATCATTTCCAATGAGGCAGGGACTCATTAATAAAAGCGAGAATATTTATCTAATAATTTTGAATTGAAGCGTAGGAGCAACTTCAGAGAGATGTGGTTCGTATGAAACAAAAGTTTGAACTGATTAAAGTTTGGTGGTAAACAAGTAAAGAAAACTTTTTGGTCTACCTGATTATATGAACAAAATTGAAATTAGTTTATGACAACGAAATTCAAATGTCTACAAATGAATAACGAATAGTTAATGTTATAAGCTCTTTAGAGAACAACTTAGGAAACATAGTTTTTAATTTTTTTACATATAGATAAAGTATAGAATTTCATAAGACACAATCAACCAATGATAATTGATAGTTTAAACTGTAAACCTCAGTACTCATGCAAACACTATACTTACTCATCATTGGTCCAATTCACTCGAGGCAAGTTATGTTAGAATATCTAGACATCGTGTATAACGGTTGTGATGACAACGGAGAATAAAAACAACAGAAGAGCGTGGTTATAGAAACAGAGTTAAGTTGTAAGAGCAGAGTTAGTTGTATACAGCCCACCAATGTTGTAAAATAGTCAATAAGCGTTTTACTGAGTACCTTGCATTATCATTCCACGTCGCCTTGTAAGCAGGCATATTCTAACTATTAACTTTTGTATTTTGACCTTAATTGAAACAAATACTTCCAGTGCTTCCGTGTCCTTTCGGTGAGCACAGGGGTGCGTCGTCAGGATTTCGAGAACACCTCCATAGGCGTATCCCACTTTGTGGAAGACTTCTGCGTGTTGGAGGTGTGGGGTGGCTGGTCGGGAGGAAGGATTGGTGTTAGGGTTAGAAGTAGGAGTACTTCCAGGATTTACCGATGGTATCTGTAGCTTAGCAGACAGCTTAATGCATTACTTACTTTCATTCGTTGTAATTCACCCTCTAGTTCCGAGATTTTAATCTTAACGTCTAGTTTTCAGGTACCTCTTGCCTTAACTTTTTCGCGGACTCTACACATGGTTTATTGGTTTAGTAACCGAGGTTACCAGCCAAATTAACAACTCTTCTCTTTTGTCTGAATATGGCAACTCTTATAACTAAATTCAAACAGAAGGACGAACGTTATCTCTAACTCCATTTGGGGGTCTGATGTCGGTGTGGCGCTTTGCCGAATTTTGCTGTTGTTACTTACTTTAGATAGTTAACTCTTTCGGAACTTCGAACGGAGTCGTGCTCAGGGTTTACCGCGCGGTTGACCTTTCTTTCTGCCAATAGAACCTGGATTTGAACCGCCTTTTCCTTTCCTTCTTTCACGGTTTTTGTCTCTTAGTAGGAACTTCTTGTGGAACGGAACTGGCGATGTGCCGTCCGGTTTCAATAGGATTCGGAACCACTCGACCTTTTGCAGGCACACTTGCTGTTTTCGCATTTCATTATCGCTAATTCGGTTATTAAACTGTTTATAGTACGAAAACAAAAATTTAATTCAGTTGTTTCTTGGATTGGTAACCAAGGTTACCAGACAGGTAAACAAATTTTTTCATTTGTTTGAATTTGGTAACTAACTAAATTCAGACAAAAGATGGACACTAAATAAACACAAAAATATCACTACAAACACTTTTGAAAACTGAGGTGTGAGTGTGATGAGAATAATAGTCGATGTTACAAGAAAACTAATCGTTTATTATATTATTACAAAGTGTGCACTCGGCTAGAAACGTCAAAGACTAAAAACTAAGAACTAAAAACCCTTCGTAGCATGACGCTTGCGTTAGGGCATCTATACAGAGGGGTTCCAAGTATCAATGTGCAATTTCATTCCTTAACAAACACTTTTCCGTAGTTGCTACTCAAATTTGGATAAATGGCGATTGTTACCGCTGCCATTGGTAACGACAGAAAGGTCTCTTATTGTTAGCGACTTTTGTCAATTGTTCAAAGTGCACCAGGAAATATTGTTGATAGTAACAATTTTTGTTTGAGTTGTTCGTCCTTCCTCTGCCTGCATTTAGTTATAATAGTTACCATAATCGAAAGAGAAAAGTTGTTAACGCTAATCCCAAATCTTTATCCCAACCAGCCACCCTCACTCCTGCAAAGTCTTCCAGCTCCAAAACGCAGGAACTCGGTCACCCCCAAGGAGGTGATGTCGAAATTGTCTAACTACGATGCACCAGTTATGGTTCAGTATTCAAATTTATGTATATTGAACTGTATTAAAGTATTTTAGACCAAGTACACTAAGAATTAGAAGAGACTTCTCATAGAGAAGAAAATTTTAAATTGGTTTGGGAAAAAACAGCGCTAATGATTAGCCGTCTCAGATCTCAGTTTCGGTTAATATTTTTTGACAGCTCATTGACAATCTTGGCAACTGATCTTTGTGTAATTTCGTTTCGTTTGGTGTCCAATAATATAATGCTCTTTGGCGAATTACTGAGAGAGGTTATTTCAATTTGCCAAAATATGCGGAAAGTAGGAAGGTCCTAATTATGTGATGTGAATTTATAAGATTAACAGAATTGAAAAAAAGCAGCTAAAAAAGATGTTTAAGTGTTATTATTATCTTATCAAAGAAAATATATAAAATTTTGATATTTGTTAGGAATAGCAATGTCTAATTAACAATTCACACACTTTTGTCGATGCATATTCTTCAGACAACAAAAGTTTGTTTTACTTTTGATTAATAAACATATCGCCTTCATTGCTGTTGAAACCTGAATATGTACAAAATATCATTTGATTTCAAAACTGATCTTGAACAATTATTTGGTAACTTCTTACAATTTCGTCATTGAAAAGACAAAATCAACAAAAGAAATAAGTATTTACACTTCGTTAGCTGTTTGTTTCACTTTTTTGCCTTCAATGCAGACACAAATCTAATATTTTTGTTTATATTCAAAACGTAATTATAATTTTGTCCAGATTGATGTTTTCAATGAACTCAGAAGTCTTTATTTATCTAGTAATAGAGGTCCTTATGATATTTTTTCTACAGTATTGAATGAATTGTGGATTTTCATTAACAAAGCCTCTAACAATGAAACTTAATATGTTTTTAAAATCCACTTTATTTCCTAACGTACGTAAAAAATCATTTGTTATACCTATCTTAAAGGATGGAGATAGTTTACTTGTTGTTTTCCAAGATTGTCCAAAAAAATCATTTCCAAAATAATTATGCCATAGTTCCAAAATATTATAAATGAGAGTCTACATGAATTTTGCAAATATAAATCTTCTGCGACCAACCTTCTTATTTATAAACTCTCGACAGTTGGTGCTCTTGAAAATCATTTACAGGTTGATGCTGTTTATACAGACATTTAAAAGGCATTTGATCGAATCTGCCATGATTTATTGTTTGCTAAACTAAATGGGCTGGATTTGACAAGTAATTTTTCCTCTGTAAATAATTATAACGATTGTAATGTAAAGTGATTAGATTTTATAAAAAAATTAATCAACACCATATTCGCAAGTTATACTTTAGATAAAAGATATTAATGTAATGTGTTTGAAATTTAAAAATGAGTAATAGATTGGGCGGTAGTTTTTCTAGAAAAGTTGGTTCGGCTCAAGGAAACTGAATTTGGGTAAATGTAAAAGAAAAGCTGGAGAATATCTTGATGCGTTTGCCCACACATTAAAGTAGCTTTTTACACAAATACTGCTGTAGGATCCCAGGTTTTGCGATGTTTTGTCATATAAAATAACCTCTTTCCATAATCGGTATCGCGATTATAAGTACAGCAATTAAGCAGAACGAAATACTCTCACATTAGCTGTCAAAATTGCCAGAGTTGTCAAAACGTGCGGACTCCTTAGGAACTCGTTAGGAATATTTAAACAATTACAATAATGGCAACTTGATGCCATTATTGTGGAGATGTCGATTACTAGTCCTGAAAGTCACGGAAATCAAATTAGTTGCAGATCTATCGTCGACATACAAAAACTGTCTGTGATTCTGATAGATAATTAACATGTGAAAAGAAATTGTTTTTGTTAACTTTGTTAACTTTATATTTCCATTAGAATAGATTGCTGCTAAGAGAAGTTCCAACTATTATAATTTAGTTTGAATATGTGATACGGACGACGTGAGGGATGAAATTGAAAACAGGATAACTAGATGTATATACACATAAATAAAATTTTAATTAATTAGTAATTACAAAACTAAACGAACATTTGGGAGTGGGTGTTGGACTGAGTGACATTTTACGAACTTTCAAGTTTCAATAGCAACGAAGGAATTTTGTGTATCAAATAAAAGAAAATAATATTTATGTTGCTAAGATTACGATTCCTTGTGACATATGCCAGACGTTAAAATATAAACAAAACATCCAATGTCCAATTGAACCTTATTCGAAATATGTAATTTAGAAAAAAGTTGTCTTCTTTCAAGTAAATTTGATTTGTTTCTTCCATTTCTTCTTTTATTGATGATCCTTGGTCCTGGATTTGCATTTGAGGACTTTTATGACCTTACTTATTACAAGTGTATCACCCTTACTTACTTTGTTTCTTTTGGTTGGTATTGTTGACTGAGAATACTGTTGAGTCACTTTCAGGTTGTTTAACATCTTGTGATAGTTTTGATTTCACAGAAATTGAAGTTATCTTCATGCCGGAGCTTTCAATAGCAATAATCATTGGTTGATAGGACTCTGGTAGACCGGAGAGTAGCAATGTAACTAGCCATTCATCGTCAACTGCGAAACCAATGTTTCTGAGCTTGTGAGCAGTACACATAATTTTGCTCACATATTTCTCTACGTTTTGACATACAGTAAGTGAAGTATTATAGAGATCACGCAGCAGCCCATCACAGCGTGTCAACAAAGAGTCATCAAATACTTATGAAAACGTATCCCATACTTCTTTTGCAGTACTAATCTCTTGCATGTGCACGTAATTTATTTAGTCAACTAGTAAATTTATCTTAGTTTTTGCCTTTGTGTCTCGTTTCGTGTCCACAATGACACATGTGGTGGGGTCTATGCAGTTCCACAACTCCTCTTGCTGTAGTATGTTTTTAGAGCAAATCGCCATGTTACGTAATTATCTCGGCCGGTTAACTTTTCAATTAATGCCAATTGATTGTTTGCTGACAATTTAAGAACCCTTATTCCAGATGTTACGAGAAAACACTTTTCAATTGTCGTATTGACGTTTTAGGTTAACTTCATTACTTTTCTCAGTAAGTAAGCCATTCTGGGCTTCCCTGGGCTTTTCTGGCTCCATAACCTGTTAATTTTTCTTAAAAGAATTTATTATTTCAGAAGAAAAACTTATATTTAAGAATTTAGTGTTAAAATTACAACTTAACTGTCTACAGGCGCACAATTCAAATTACAATTTTAACAGTTTATGTGTAGTTTCAGTACACTCTTACAGGTCATCACAACAGTTACAATTGGATTCCCAAGAGGAAATGAAACATTATTTGTTTCAAGATGTGTTATAATTTTTCATTCTTTATAATAGCCTAAGCTACATTGCGCTGTAAATTGAGAAGAATGCTTCAGGTAAACTACTTTTGGTTAACAAGACAGCATTAAATTAACTGAGGAATGCATATTATCGGATTTTGTAAGCTGAGTCAGCTCGTTGATTAATATTTATGTGATCCCATTTTCCGCACATTTTGGCAGACTGAAATATCCTCTTTCTGTAATTCGCCAAAGAGCATTATAGGATCGGACACCAATCAAAACAAAATTACACAAAGATCAGTTGTCAAGATTGTCAGTGAGTTGTCAAAATATAAGAGCCGAAACTGAGACTGAGACGTCTAGCCATTAGCGCTACCAAATAATTCCATTCAATTAGAAACGTTAAATAATTACTTTAATAACAAGGAGTTTATTTTCTATGAGAAGGCTCTTCTAATTCTTAGGGCACTTGGTCTAAAATACTTTAATACAATTCAATATACATAAATTTCAACACTGAACCATAAATGGTGGGGTGCGTCGTAGTTACACAATTTCGACATCACCTCCTTGGGGGTGACCGAGTTCCAAGAAGTTTTCTGAGTTTTGGAGCTGGGAGACTTTGCAGGAGTAGGGGTGGCTAGTTGGGACAAAGATTTGGGATTAGCGCTAGGAGTAGGGGTACCATCAGAGTTTACCGATAGTATCCCTAGTTTAGACGACAAAGCTGTGTAAGCACTCTTTCACCCTCTGTATCTCACCTTCTAGTTCCAAAATTTTATTCCTAAGGAAATCGGGTACCTCTGGAAACGTCAGCAGACTTTTGGGGTTTATTGAGTTTTTCACTTAGCTTTTCTTTTTTCCGGACCCTACACATAGTTTATTGGTTTAGTAACCGAGGTTACAAGCCAAATTAACAACTCTTCTCTTTCGATTATGGTAATTATTATATCAAAATTCAGACAAAAGAAGGACGAACAACTCAAAAAAAAAATTGTAATTTTCAACAATATTCCCTGGTTGCTACCCACACTTTGAACAATTGACAAAAGTCGCTAACAATAAGAAACTTTTCTGTTGTTATCAATGGCAGAGGTAACGATCGTCATTTAACCAAGTTTCGGTAGCAACTACGGAAAAGTGTTGGTAGTGATATTTTCGTTTTTATTTAGTGACCCTATTAAAGTTCCTATTAAAAGACAAGAGCCGAGAAATAAGAAAAGGAAAAGGAGGCCCAAATCCAGGTTCTATTGGCAGAAAGGAAAGCGGTACCACATCCAACGACACAGCTAGTTATTGTAAAGCCTCAGTTTTGATCGGTTACCTTAGAGTACATTAGAGTACCAATTAATTCTCTGTATCGTGTGGGGTCTTTGAATGGTTTTAAATCTCTTTTAAATTTTGAGTGGCAGTCATAGTGTTTTAATTGGATTGCAATCTACCATTCTGAATTTCTCTGAAATATATTTTTTTTGTTTAAGTGTTACTCCTTTCTTACTTTGGTTAATTTCTATTCTAAAGAAAAACCTAGCAATCTTTGATCTTCAATTTCTCAGCTAATTCTCTCTTAATTTCATTACCAGTTTGATTTTCGACAGTTCTTTTGTACTCCTTATATTTTTCAAAAACTTCTCTCTTTGACTTAAGGAAAAAACCTAGCACCACCTATTATATTCGTCTATTAATGTAAGAAGATATCTTGATCCACCGCTGAATCTGACTCGCATTGGTCCGCAGATATCTGAATGAACAATATTCAGTAACTGCTTACATCTTCCTTCTCTATCAGTAAAGGGTTTCCTTGCGTGCTTACCTCGTTGACATTGTCACACCACATGGGTAATTTATCATTATCCAATTTATTACCGTGTACCAGTCGCTTTCTGTACAAATCCTGTACGCCTTTATAATGTAGGTACTCTAGTTGTCTATGCCACAGGACCATTTTGTTTGAAATTCTATGCATTATTCACTTGTAGACATTTGAATTTCGTTGTATATAAACATATTACAATATTTTTCATAAAATCAAGTGGCCCAAAAAGTTTTCTTTATTTGTTTACAACAAAACTCTAATCAGTTCAGACTTTTATTTCATAAGAAACACATCTTTCTGAAGTTGCTCTTACGCTTCAATTCAAAATTAATAGTTAAATATTCTCTCTTTATTAATGAGGTTCTTCCTCATTGAGAATTGTAATTAGCAGAAATACTTATGTACAGTAGTGCTAGAAATGAAACCGATCTTACCAAACTGTTATTTCTAGGGAATAGTTTTGGCTAAATTCATTATTTATATTTACAGGAATTCCCAACTAAACACAGAATAAGGCTCCATAAAATAACACATTGATTTATTTTCAGAATAAATTATGATTATTTTTTTATTGGAGCAAAGAGGGGAAAATCTACAAGACGTAGTGCCGGACTTTACCGACTAAAAACCCCTCTCCGGGCAATGATCCGAAGATCATGACCTAAGAGTAGTTAACCATAAAGGTTTAGGAAAATAGAAGGGAAAACTAAAGAGGTACGTAACAATCGCTACATAGTAAAGAAAAGATGTTCAAAAGAGACGCAGAGGTCTAGACAGCCAAGAGACAAGGTCTCTTGTATCTGTCGGATTCACAGGGTTGGATATCATGCAAGCATGCAATCTCCGGATTAGAGTGTTGAAAGATAGATCTCCGGAGGTTGAGGGCATGCTATTTTCTCTGAGGCTATGAAATATGAAAAAATATGCAAGAAATCCGAAAAAAGGTCAAGAAAAAGTCACAATAAAGGAGAAAACAGCAATACCAAGAAACCGTCTTCAAAAGTTCTATCAAAAAGGCTGAGGACAGGAATGTTCCCATTGGAGTTCCACATATCTGTCTGTGTATAAAGAAGGTACTTTCAATTTATGGAAAGTTTTCCATAGTATGGGCATACGTTTCAACTCAAATAACATCTGAGAATTAAGCATGTTTATAGTAATTATAATATTTGAATTGTGCCGTAGTAGTTTTTACTTATATTTTAATCTGTAATTTATGACGGAAAATGTGATTCATAAATAATTATATTGTGTATATCTGTATATTTTTCCACTGAATAATTGGATGTTGAAAAAATCGGCAATGTGCCGTAACCATTTTATAACACCAAACTAATATTAAAATATCGACATAAGTTAAACAAAGTAGTTTTATTTCTAAAGTTATGTTATATTTAAATATTTGGGAATCTCATTTATGGTCATCCACTGTAGGTTGAAATACAAGGATGAGATTGATTCGAAACAGTTCTACCATCAAAAATATTATAACAAATTGAAAAATCATCACGATATTCCTTTGCTCTGTCAATTTGCTGAGACAGTGGATTAAAACGAATTATAAGAAAAGATATAACTGAACCACAATTGGGTGTTATATTAATACAATGTAAGAATCAAATCAAATATGCTTGAGAGAAGACAACTTTTTTATAAATTACTACATAGTTCTGACATATGCCATAAAGAAACGTAATTTGACATGTTATTTTATTTTTTGACAAACAATTCGTTGCTATTGATACTTGTTTGCAAAATGTCACTCAATCACACACTCACTCGTTTTATTTTTTAATTACAAATTAATTAAAATTTTATTTGTTTTCAATTCTATTCCTCACCTTATAGTAGTTGAAACTTCTCTTAGCAGCAATCTAATCTAATGGAAATATAAAATTAACAAAGTTAACAAAAACAATTTCGTTTCACATATTAATTACCTGTCGAAAATAAATGTCGACGAGAGATCTGCAACTGATTTAATTTCAGTGACTTGCAGGGCTCGTAATCTAAACCTTCAGACGGTAAGTTGCTATTTTTGTAACTGTTTAAATATTTCACCTTTTTAAATCAACAGTAAATTCACGTAGTTAATTCTTTCAGCTTGAATAAGTGAGCGACAGATTTCAACTATGCACTGAATTTTTCTCCTTCACCTTTAATTATCACCCTCAAACAACACTAATATACCAATCTTTCCATATTTGAAAATTTTATGTCGTAAATTATTTAGAATCTTCATGTCTGGATGACAAGTTCAAATAATGTTAACACAATTTATAAACCAAATCATGAAATAGTGATTTCTATTTCACAATTTTCTGGGGAAATAAAGATTTGAAATCTTTGTTGGTTTGAAATTTATAATTAATAGATTTATCTGTTGCAGTTTTGTTAAAACTTTCATCTACTTTAGTGCATATATATTTTCAGTGTTTCCATATTTTCTTGGGAGTAGGCATGTTTTGACAAAACACTGACAACATCATCGAGAACTAAAGTTGTAGTATTTTCGTTCTGCTTATTCGGTTATCATATAATCGCGATACCGATCATGGAAAGAAGTAATTATATACAATCAAACATCGCGGAGCCTTGTATCCTATTAAGCAGTATTCTTCTAATATATCTGTAATAAGGTATTTCATAATTGAAATGAAAGTTTATGCTCTTATAGACATTCAAGAAGTGAGACACAATTTACTTGCTTTACCTGTATGCTCCATACTTGCTTCAAAAATATGTTAAAATCGTGGTAGTACCTCTCCATATGCGTTGGGATGTAGATGGAGTTCTTAGATACTTTATTTAAATTTGCATTCTGTAAAAAGGAATAATTTTTGAGGGTATTGCAAAAATTATCTTCAAAAATTGATTGAATAAATCATATTGTAGAAGAGAATGAAAAACACAGTGACCAAAGATTTTTTTGAAAGAAGGAAAATAACGGAGCGATTTTTAATTAGGGATGTCTCAATTTGATTATACGGCGTTGTAGTGCGTTGATTCAGTCAACCAAAGGGGCGGTATATATAACACGATATTTTACACTAAATACTCTCTGTACTCTGTAATATTGTATAACTTTGGTTAACTTTCGATATATATACAAATCGGGATTTTTTTTTACAGTTTCTAAGACATTTTGGTGTTTTGTTAATATATCTTATCTCCTAACTTTATTTAAGTGAACTTTAAATATAATTGGTAATATTTTGATACAACAAAATAAAAGCCCACGGGAAATTTTCATGTGGCTTGATTTCCGAGTATTTCATGATTAATTAACACTATTTGAAATCAGAGCTTTGAAATAGATATATTTCGTTATTAATGTAATTGTTACAATATTCCGCCTTGATTAACTGCAATAAATTCTGTATCTAAGGGAATCAAAATTTAAAAAAACAATAGAACACTTGTTGTAACCTAGCATCTGTAATTTACAACTGTTCCCAAAACTTAATTTAAAATATTAACAATTTCAACATTCAAGAGATGCTGTGAAACTTTGGAACAGTAGGTGTCTCACCATTCAAAAAATCAACAACAACATACGCGCCATTAATTTATTTCAGATGTAATTCATAAGGAATAACACATAATTTCTAAGGAAAGTCAAATTTGATGATTAACATCAGTGGATCAAATTTAAATGGAAAATGTGTGTGGTTTAAATTAACGGTTAAGACTTGAATAATACTATTTGGAGTAAATAATTAAATTATTTATTAACAATTTCTTAAAACGAGAGAATAAGTTTTTGAGAACTCTGGTTCTGTACGTGTGTTTTGACAACTAACTGTCAACTGATGTTGGAGATTTTGCTTGTTGGACGATTTTATAATGGCCTTACCAAGTACACAAAGTTGTTCTTCTAAATTGTCGAGATATTCTGAACACAGGATCCTATAATAATAATCGAGGAGCTATTTTCCTGTCACAGTTAACTGTGTAGCATTCTGCTGATATAATTTAATTTACAATGCGAAAAAATATCTTATTCTTGAAAATAAAGCTTACGCTATAACAGAGTCAAGAATTGAGACGCAATTTACTTGGAAAATCATTTACTTAGAATACCGATCAGACATGTAGTAGATGTTAAGATTCTGCATATAGCATATAGATAAACCAAGTAAATTGTGTGTCACCTCTTAAATGTTTATCTTTCTTTTCAGTTATGTTATACCTTATTGTACGGTAAAGTAGTTTTTTTAGAAAAATACTACTTAAAATGATCCCAGGTTCCTATAATCGCGATTATAAGATTAGCAACTAATTAGAATGAAAATACCCCAACATGCCCAAGTAGTCTAATTTGTCAGCCAGTTATCAAAACGTGCGTAGCGGTTACGAGCTCTCAAGAAAACGTGGAGACACTTAAAATATATATGCACTAAAGTAGATGAAAATTTCATCAAAATTATAAATGAGCTATTAATTATAAATTTCAACTCAACAAAGATTGCAAATTTTTACACAGAAAATTGTGATTTGATTTTGTTTATAAATTGTGTTGTCATAATTTGAACTTGTCATCTAGACATGAGGAATCTAAATAGATTTTGACATAAAATTAGCAAAATTAGAAAGATTGGTATCTTAGTGTTGTTTGAGGGTGATAATCCAACCAAACGTGAAAGAGAGAAATTCAGTACCTAGTTGAAATTTACCGCTCACTAATTCTTGCTTAAAGAATCAACTACGTGAATTATTTTTTGATTTAAAAAGGTGACATATTTAAACAGTTACAATAATAGCAACCTACTGTCCGAAGGTTCCGATTACGAGTCACTGAAATCAAATCAGTTGTAGATGTCTCGACGACATTTATTTTCCATCAAAGGAATACTGTCTGTGAATCTGACAGATAATTAACATGTGAATAGAAATTGTTTTCATTAACTTTATACTTAAATGCAGAAATATATTTTGCTACTAAGAGAGGTGGGGCAAGTAACTTGCCTGATGTATATACACATAAATAAAATTTTAATTAATTAGTACAAAATTAAACGAACATTTTGGAGTGAGTGTTGTATTGAGTGACATTTTGCAATCTTTCCTGTTTCAGTTGCAACGAAGGGAGATATGTTAGTCAAATAAGAGAAAATAACATTTATGTTGCTAAGATTACGTCACCTTATGATGTATGTCAGCCTGTCCAATTATAGGCAAGAGTTATGGTTAATTCAATTAAACCTAATTCAAAATATGTGGTTTGGAAACACGTTGTCTTCTTTCAAGTAAATTTGATTTGATCTTATATTGTATTAATATTACATCAAATTGTGGTTCAGTTATATTTTTTGTTATAATTCTATTTGTTTGAATCCACAGTGTCAACAAACTGACAGAGCAAAGAAATGTCGAGATGAGTTATAATAACTTTAATGATAGAACTGTTCCAAATTAATTTCATCCTTATATTTCTACTTACACAAAATGACTATAAATGTGGTTCCCAAATATTTAAATATAATATAACTTTCCAAATAAAACTACTTTGTTTAAGTTTTGTGGTTAATTTAATTAATTTTAACCTCCAATTAGTTAGTGGAAAGAAGTACTTAAAAGATATATGCGACATAATTTTAGGAAACACATTTACTGATTACAGTACAGATTAAATTTTAAGGAAGAATTACTTCGGCGCTATTCTAAAATTATAATTAGAATAAACAAGCTTAATTCTCATATGTACGATGAGTTATAACGTAGGTCCGTACTATCGAAACATGGGACTCGAGATGGCAATGTGTGGGACAAGAATTGAACTTCTGTCCAAAGAAAATTTCGACACGAGGCGGATTCAGGTAGAGGCGTTACTTACCAAAATCGATACCTGGGATTTCGTTAATGGTGAAGTATCAAGTCAGGGTGACACAAAAAGTGAATCAGCGCTTAAAACGTGGATGTAAATAAGATAAAAAGGTAAATGCGGACATGATCCTATGCATAAGCCCATCGGACCTCAAGAGTATCAAAGGATGCGAGATTTCCAAAGATGTATGGCTTAAATTGGACTAAATCCATGCTTCAAATGGACCGGCACTATTGAAACAATTATTTTATATATTTTATATATATTATTTATTTAAGTATAAATAAAATTGGATAACGATAAATTACCCACGTGGTGTGACATATATCAACGAGGTAAACAAGCAAGGACAAACTTTACTGCCAGAGAATTAAGAATTAAGCAGTTACTGAATATTGTTCATTCAGACATCTGCGGACCAATGCGAGTTAGAACCAATGGTGGATCAAGATATCTTCTAACATTTAGGTGTATTTTCTCATGTCAAAAGGAGAATTTCTTGAAATATTTAAGGAATACAAACGAACTGTCGAAAATCAAACTGGTAATGAAATTAAGAGAGAATTAGCTGAGAAATTGGAGATCAGAGAATGCTAAGTTTTTTTTGGAATAGAAATTAACCAAAGCAAGAAAGGAGTAACACTTTAAAAATGTTCAAAGTCCCCACATGATACAGAGAATTAATTGGTACTCTAATGCAGCCGATCAAAACTGGGGCTTTACAATAATTAGCTGTGTCTTTCTGACAATCGAACCTGGATTTGAGCCGCTTTTTCAGTTTCTTATTTCACGGTTTTTGTCTCTTAATAGGAACTTCTTCTGAAATGGAACTGGCGATGTGCCGTGTGGTCCCAATAGGACTCTGAAGCACTCGAACTTCTTGCAGGCACGCTTGCTGTTTTCGCATTTCATGACCGCTAATTCAGTTATTAAATTGTTTATAGTACGGAAACCAAAACTTAATTCGGTTGTTTCTTGAATTGGAAACCAAGGTTACCAACCAAGTAAACAATTTTTTTTATTTGTCTGAATTTAGTAACTAACTAAATTCAGACAAAAGATGGACAGATTTCGGTAGTTGCTACTCAAACTTGGATAAATGACGATTGTTACCGCTGCCATTGGTAACGACAGAAAAGTCTTTTATTGTTAGCAACTTTTGTCAATTGTTCAAAGTGTGGTTAGCAACCAGGGAATATTGTTGATAGTAACAATTTTGGTGTGAGTTGATTGTCATTCTTCTGTTTGAATTTAGTTATAATAGTTACCATATTCGAAAGAGAAGAGTTGTTAATTTGGCTGGTAACATCGGTAACTAAATCAATAAACTATGTGTAGTGTCCGGAAAAGAGACAAGCTAAGTGAAAAACTCAATAAAACCCAAAAGTCTGCCGACCTTTCCAGAGGTACCCGATTTTCTTAGTGTTCAAATTTATGTATATTGAATTGTATTAAAGCATTGCATATTCTTCAGACAACAAAAGTATGTTTTACTTTTGATTAATAAACATATCTCCTTCATTGCTGTTGGAACCTGAATATGTACAAAATGTAATTTGATTTCAAAACTGAACTTGAACAATTATTTGGTAACTTACAATTTCGTCGTTGAAAAGACGAAAACTACAAAAGAAATAAGTATTTACTTTTTACACGTGAGCCGTTTGTTTCATTTTTTAGCTTTCAATGCAAACACAAATTTAAGCAATATCGTTTTGTCATGAAAATATTTTTGTTTATATTCAAAAAATAATAATAATTTTTTCCAGATTGATGTTTTTAATGAACTCAGAAGTCAGATTTATCTAGTAATAGAGGTCCTCATGATATTCCTTCTACAGTTTTGAATGAATTGTGGATTATCATTAACAAAGCCTCTAACCATGAAATTTAACTTGTTTTTAAAATGTGCTTTATTTCCTAATGCACAGAAAAATTCATTTATTATACGTACCTTAAAGAATGGAGATAGTTTACTTGTAACAAATTTAGGCCTGTATGAAAAATGTTTTGTATTCCATAATTGTCCAAAAAAATTCATTTCCAAAATTATTATGCCATAGTTCCAAAATATTATAAATGAGAGTCAACACGGATTTTGCAAATGTAAATCTTCTGCGACCAACCTTCTTATTTATAACAATTCGACAGTTATTATTTACAGGTTGATGTTGTTTATACAGACTTTTAAAAGGCATTTGATAGAATCTGCCATGATTTATTGTTTGCTTAACTAACTGGGCTGGAGTTGTCAAGTAAGTTTTCCACTGTAGATAATCATAACGATTGTAATGTAAAGTGATTAGTTTTTTTAAAAAAAAATAAATCAACATTATTTTCGAAAGTTACACTTTACATAAAAGATTTTAATGTAATATGTTTGAAATTTAGAAATGTGTAATAGATTAGGCGGTAGTTTATCTAGAAAAGTTGGTTTGGCTCAAACTAAAATGAATTTGCGTAAATGTAAAAGAAAAGCTGGTGAATATTCTGGTGCTGAAAGAGTTCAAACACAGAGGTTCAAGAATACAGATATTATTAAAAAGCACTGATTGCAGAACAATTTTTAAATGGGATGGACAGTAATTTAGCATATAAATTCCAGCTTAAAGTATGCGTTATTGTTGAAGAAGAAATTATGAGTAGAAATATTTAATCTTTCCATTTCTCTGTTAACATCATCTATTACTGACTAGTAATTAATAAGTCAACTTAGTTGTCACGCCCTTCCAAATTCTGTCAATGTCAAAACTTTTCGGGTTATTCATCAAACTCTCTAATACCCTCAAAAATTATTTCTTTTTACAAATTGCAAATTTAAATAAAGCATCCTAAGAACTCCATTTACAATTCAACGCATATGGAGAGTTACTACCACGATTTTAACACATTTTTAAAGCAAGTATGGAACATATAAGTAAAACAAGTAATCGTGTCTCACTTCTTGAATGTCTATAATAGTGTAAGCGTTCCTTTTAATTATGTTGCCCTTGTTGCACTATAAAGTAGATATTTAGAAAAATACTGGTTAATAGGATCCCAGGCTCTGCGATGCTTTGTCGTATAAAATAACCAGAACGAAAATATTCCAACATTAGTTGACTAAGTTGTCAGAGAGTTGTCAAAACGTGCGTACTCGTTAGGAACACTCAAGAAAACGTGGAGACACTAAAAATATATATGTAACAAACCAACAAAAAATGCTATTACTTATAAATTTCTATTGTAAAAAGATTGCAAATCTTTACGCAGCAAATTGTAGAATAGAAATCAATATTTCATGATTTGGTTTAAAAGTTGTGTTGACATTATTTGAACTTGTTATCCAAACATGAGGAATCTAAATAAATTTCGTCATAAAATTAGCAAATATGGAAACATTGGTATCTCAGTGTTGTGGGAGAGTGATAACCCAACCAAAAGTGAAAGAGAAAAATTCAGTGCACCGTTGAAAATTATCGCTCACTAATTAAAGAATCAACCACGTTAATGGCAAGTTTTTGTCTGAAAATTTCGATTACGAGTCCTGAAAAATCACGGAAATCACGAACTTTCAAGTTTCAGTAGCAACGAAGGAAATTTGTTTAACAAATAAAAGAAAATAACATTTATGTTGCTAAGATTACGTTTCCTTGTGACATGTGCCAGACGTTACAATATAAACAAAACGTTCAATGTCCAAATAAACCATATTCGAAATATGTAATTTAGAAAAAAGTTGTCTTCTTTCAAGTAAATTTGATTTCAGTAAGAAGAAATGCTAGTTGTGTCTATGTTGATGATAGCCTGTTATTCTCAATTGATGAATCAGAACTAAATTAATTTAAAAGAAAACTGAAAAACACATTTGAAATTAAAATAATGGAAACCCCAAGTAATTACTTGGGAATGCAAATAGAAAGTTTTAGTATTTATGTGGAACAAATTTTAAACAGATTTGAAAAGACTAATGCAAATCCTAATACTATTCCAGTCGACCCTCACATAACACAGCCTGTTCCGTCAAATTTTACTTGGCTACCACCGCAAATAATCTGCCTTAGAGACAATAAATCTGTTGCCAGTTTAGGAACATATAATACTTTCGTAAAACGCACCTTTTTGTTTTGACCTTCATCGTCATGGTCTAACCTCACTTGTACTGAGCATTGCACAGATTATACTTTGTTGTCTGCGACTCTGATTTTATGTATGACAGAAGCCGTCATATTTTCAAGCATGTTCTTACGTCTTGTCATGTGTGACGATGCACCAGAAGCCATCTCTCGGGCAGTCCCGCTCCACAAGCCAGTGGTGGCGGGAGGCCGACGGATCAACTGCAAGCCCAATCCTCACCCAGGGAGGTTCTAGGACCTTCCTCAGATTGGGCTTGTTCTTCCGGGAACCAGTTGACAGGGGGCTGGCATCTTTGTCAGTCCCGTCTTCTGGTTCACCCGTGTATGTATATACACGCCCTTTCCCCCATATGTTTTAGCACATATGGTTTCCAATTGGTTATGATCTCCGGATCGGTGCCCGGAGGGGGGTTTACACTTTCCCCTCTCTGTCCCCAAAAAAAAAAAAAATGCACCAGAAGCCACTTGCCATGGGTCATTTTGGCTGGATGTTGCCTCAAACACAACAGCATATGATGAACTACTTGCTTTTTGTTGAACATTCTTGGTCCTGGATTTGCATTTGAGGACTTTTATGACCTTACTTATTACAAGTGTAGCACCCTTACTTACTTTGTTTCTTGTGGTTGTTCTTGTTGACTGGGAAACCGAACAACACACACAAAAATTGAAGTTATCTTCATGAATTAGATCCTCCGGCATGAAGATAACTTCAATTTCTGTGAAATCAAAACTATCACAAGATGTTAAACAACCTGAAAGTGACTCAACAGTATTCTCAGTCAACAATACCAACCAAAAGAAACAAAGTAAGTAAGGGTGATACACTTGTAATAAGTAAGGTCATAAAAGTCCTCAAATGCAAATCCAGGACCAAGGATCATCAATAAAAGAAGAAATGGAAGAAACAAATCAAATTTACTTGAAAGAAGACAACTTTTTTCTAAATTACATATTTCGAATAAGGTTCAATTGGACATTGGATGTTTTGTTTATATTTTAACGTCTGGCATATGTCACAAGGAATCGTAATCTTAGCAACATAAATATTATTTTCTTTTATTTGATACACAAAATTCCTTCGTTGCTATTGAAACTTGAAAGTTCGTAAAATGTCACTCAGTCCAACACCCACTCCCAAATGTTCGTTTAGTTTTGTAATTACTAATTAATTAAAATTTTATTTATGTGTATATACATCTAGTTATCCTGTTTTCAATTTCATCCCTCACGTCGTCCGTATCACATATTCAAACTAAATTATAATAGTTGGAACTTCTCTTAGCAGCAATCTATTCTAATGGAAATATAAAGTTAACAAAGTTAACAAAATCAATTTCTTTTCACATGTTAATTATCTATCAGAATCACAGACAGTTTTTGTGTGTCGACGATAGATCTGCAACTAATTTGATTTCCGTGACTTTCAGGACTAGTAATCGACATCTCCACAATAATGGCATCAAGTTGCCATTATTGTAATTGTTTAAATATTCCTAACGAGTTCCTAAGGAGTCCGCACGTTTTGACAACTCTGGCAATTTTGACAGCTAATGTGAGAGTATTTCGTTCTGCTTAATTGCTGTACTTATAATCGCGATACCGATTATGGAAAGAGGTTATTTTATACGACAAAACATCGCAAAACCTGGGATCCTACAGCAGTATTTGTGTAAAAAGCTACTTTAATGTGTGGGCAAACGCATCAAGATATTCTCCAGCTTTTCTTTTACATTTACCCAAATTCAGTTTCCTTGAGCCGAACCAACTTTTCTAGAAAAACTACCGCCCAATCTATTACTCATTTTTAAATTTCAAACACATTACATTAATATCTTTTATCTAAAGTATAACTTGCGAATATGGTGTTGATTAATTTTTTTATAAAATCTAATCACTTTACATTACAATCGTTATAATTATTTACAGAGGAAAAATTACTTGTCAAATCCAGCCCATTTAGTTTAGCAAACAATAAATCATGGCAGATTCGATCAAATGCCTTTTAAATGTCTGTATAAACAGCATCAACCTGTAAATGATTTTCAAGAGCACCAACTGTCGAGAGTTTATAAATAAGAAGGTTGGTCGCAGAAGATTTATATTTGCAAAATTCATGTAGACTCTCATTTATAATATTTTGGAACTATGGCATAATTATTTTGGAAATGATTTTTTTGGACAATCTTGGAAAACAACAAGTAAACTATCTCCATCCTTTAAGATAGGTATAACAAATGATTTTTTACGTACGTTAGGAAATAAAGTAGATTTTAAAAACATATTAAGTTTCATTGTTAGAGGCTTTGTTAATGAAAATCCACAATTCATTCAATACTGTAGAAAGAATATCATAAGGACCTCTATTACTAGATAAATAAAGACTTCTGAGTTCATTGAAAACATCAATCTGGACAAAATTATAATTACGTTTTGAATATAAACAAAAATATTAGATTTGTGTCTGCATTGAAGGCAAAAAAGTGAAACAAACAGCTAACGAAGTGTAAATACTTATTTCTTTTGTTGTTTTTGTCTTTTCAATGACGAAATTTTAAGAAGTTACCAAATAATTGTTCAAGATCAGTTTTGAAATCAAATGATATTTTGTACATATTCAGGTTTCAACAGCAATGAAGGCGATATGTTTATTAATCAAAAGTAAAACAAACTTTTGTTGTCTGAAGAATATGCATCGACAAAAGTGTGTGAATTGTTAATTAGACATTGCTATTCCTAACAAATATCAAAATTTTATATATTTTCTTTGATAAGATAATAATAACACTTAAACATCTTTTTAGCTGCTTTTTTTCAATTTTGTTAAACTTATAAATTCACATCACATAATTAGGACCTTCCTACTTTCCGCATATTTTGGCAAATTGAAATAACCTCTCTCAGTAATTCGCCTTTAGAGCATTATATTATTGGACACCAAACGAAACGAAATTACACAAAGATCAGTTGCCAAGATTGTCAATGAGCTGTCAAAAAATATTAACCGAAACTGAGATCTGAGACGGCTAATCATTAGCGCTGTTTTTTCCCAAACCAATTTAAAATTTTCTTCTCTATGAGAAGTCTCTTCTAATTCTTAGTGTACTTGGTCTAAAATACTTTAATACAGTTCAATATACATAAATTTGAATACTGAACCATAACTGGTGCATCGTAGTTAGACAATTTCGACATCACCTCCTTGGGGGTGACCGAGTTCCTGCGTTTTGGAGCTGGAAGACTTTGCAGGAGTGAGGGTGGCTGGTTGGGATAAAGATTTGGGATTAGCGTTAACAACTTTTCTCTTTCGATTATGGTAACTATTATAACTAAATGCAGGCAGAGGAAGGACGAACAACTCAAACAAAAATTGTTACTATCAACAATATTTCCTGGTGCACTTTGAACAATTGACAAAAGTCGCTAACAATAAGAGACCTTTCTGTCGTTACCAATGGCAGCGGTAACAATCGCCATTTATCCAAATTTGAGTAGCAACTACGGAAAAGTGTTTGTTAAGGAATGAAATTGCACATTGATACTTGGAACCCCTCTGTATAGATGCCCTAACGCAAGCGTCATGCTACGAAGGGTTTTTAGTTCTTAGTTTTTAGTCTTTGACGTTTCTAGCCGAGTGCACACTTTGTAATAATATAATAAACGATTAGTTTTCTTGTAACATCGACTATTATTCTCATCACACTCACACCTCAGTTTTCAAAAGTGTTTGTAGTGATATTTTTGTGTTTATTTAGTGTCCATCTTTTGTCTGAATTTAGTTAGTTACCAAATTCAAACAAATGAAAAAATTTGTTTACCTGTCTGGTAACCTTGGTTACCAATCCAAGAAACAACTGAATTAAATTTTTGTTTTCGTACTATAAACAGTTTAATAACCGAATTAGCGATAATGAAATGCGAAAACAGCAAGTGTGCCTGTAAAAGGTCGAGTGGTTCCGAATCCTATTGGAACCGGACGGCACATCGCCAGTTCCGTTCCACAAGAAGTTCATACTAAGAGACAAAAACCGTGAATGAAGAAAAGGAAAAGGCGGTTCAAATCCAGGTTCTATTAGCAGAAAGAAAGGTCAACCGCGCGGTAAACCCTGAGCACGACTCCGTTCGAAGTTCCGAAAGAGTTAACTATCTAAAGTAAGTAACAACAGCAAAATTCGGCAAAGCGCCACACCGACATCAGACCCCCAAATGGAGTTAGAGATAACGTTCGTCCTTCTGTTTGAATTTAGTTATAAGAGTTGCCATATTCAGACAAAAGAGAAGAGTTGTTAATTTGGCTGGTAACCTCGGTTACTAAACCAATAAACCATGTGTAGAGTCCGCGAAAAAGTTAAGGCAAGAGGTACCTGAAAACTAGACGTTAAGATTAAAATCTCGGAACTAGAGGGTGAATTACAACGAATGAAAGTAAGTAATGCATTAAGCTGTCTGCTAAGCTACAGATACCATCGGTAAATCCTGGAAGTACTCCTACTTCTAACCCTAACACCAATCCTTCCTCCCGACCAGCCACCCCACACCTCCAACACGCAGAAGTCTTCCACAAAGTGGGATACGCCTATGGAGGTGTTCTCGAAATCCTGACGACGCACCCCTGTGCTCACCGAAAGGACACGGAAGCACTGGAAGTATTTGTTTCAATTAAGGTCAAAATACAAAAGTTAATAGTTAGAATATGCCTGCTTACAAGGCGACGTGGAATGATAATGCAAGGTACTCAGTAAAACGCTTATTGACTATTTTACAACATTGGTGGGCTGTATACAACTAACTCTGCTCTTACAACTTAACTCTGTTTCTATAACCACGCTCTTCTGTTGTTTTTATTCTCCGTTGTCATCACAACCGTTATACACGATGTCTAGATATTCTAACATAACTTGCCTCGAGTGAATTGGACCAATGATGAGTAAGTATAGTGTTTGCATGAGTACTGAGGTTTACAGTTTAAACTATCAATTATCATTGGTTGATTGTGTCTTATGAAATTCTATACTTTATCTATATGTAAAAAAATTAAAAACTATGTTTCCTAAGTTGTTCTCTAAAGAGCTTATAACATTAACTATTCGTTATTCATTTGTAGACATTTGAATTTCGTTGTCATAAACTAATTTCAATTTTGTTCATATAATCAGGTAGACCAAAAAGTTTTCTTTACTTGTTTACCACCAAACTTTAATCAGTTCAAACTTTTGTTTCATACGAACCACATCTCTCTGAAGTTGCTCCTACGCTTCAATTCAAAATTATTAGATAAATATTCTCGCTTTTATTAATGAGTCCCTGCCTCATTGGAAATGATAATCGGAAGAAATACTTGTGTATAGTAATGCTAGAAATGAAACAGATCGTATCAAACTGTTATTTTTAGGGAATATTTTTGTCTAAATTCATTAATTTACTTACAGGAATTCCCAACTAAACAAAGAATAAGTACTTTCATGTATATGACGCTCCTTAAAACAACACATTAATACCTAATTAATTTGTTTTCAGAATAAATTAAGATTGAAATCTTAAAGTACGATGCAAAAGGCAAATGGTGTAGAGATTCTAGTGGCCCAAGAATTGGATTTAAATGTAAGTATAATTTTCATCTGTATTCAAGATTTTTATAATTAATGACATATTTTATGTTAAAACACACAATTAAATTATTTAAATTAAATGAAAAACAAATAAAATTGGTATATATAATAAAATTAATATTTAATATTAATTTTATATATCTTTTTTAAAGTATTTCGACGATTCGTTGGGCACGAGGAGTTACGTTCACATGGAAAGGCTGATTACCATCATATAAATGAAGATGAAATGAGCCACGACACAACCTGACGACATCGGCAAATATTTTCTCTGAGGCTATGAAATATGAAAAAAAATCCAAGAAATCCGAAAAAAGTACAAGATAAAATCACAATAAAGAAGAAAACATCATTACCAAGAAACCGTATTCAAAAGTTCTACCAAAAAGGCTGAGGACTGGAATGTTCCCGTTTGAGTTCCACATTTCTATCTCTGTATATAGCAAGTACTTTCATTTTATGGAAATGTTTCCATAGTGTGGATCTAGGTTTCAACTCATCTATCATCTGAGAATGAAGCTTGTTTATAGCAATTATAATTTTAGATTAGTGCCGAAGTAATTTTTCCTTAAATTTTAATCTGTACTGTAATCACTAAATGTGTTTCCTAAAAAAATATGTTGCATATAACTTTTAAGTACCTCCACTGAATAGTTTAAAGTTAAAAAAATCGACAATGGGTCGAATCCATTTATTAACAACCAAACTTATATTAAATTAACCACATAACTTAAAGGTAAACAAAGTAGTTTTATTTGAAAAGTTATATTATATATGAATATTTGGGAATCACATTTATAGTCATTTAGTGTAGGTTGAAATATAAGGATGAATTTCATTCGAAACAGTTCTACCATTTAGTATAACTCATCTCATCTCGATATTTCTTTGCTCTGTCAATTTGTTGACACTGTGGATTCAAACGAATAGAATTATACCAAAAAATATAACTGAACCACAACTTGATGTAATATTAATACAATGCAAGATCAAATCAAATTTACTTGAAAGACGACATCCCTCACCTCTCTTAGCAACAAAGTATATATCGGCATTTAAGTATAAAGTTAACAATGTTAACAAAAGCAATTTCTATTCACATGTTAATTATCTGCAGAATCACAGACAGTATTTCTTTGATTCAAAATAAATGTCGACGAGAGATCTGCAACTGATTTGATTTCAGTGACTCGTAATCGAAACCTTCAGAGAGTAGGTTGCTATTATTGTAAATGTTTAATTATTTCACCTTTTTAAATCAAAAGTTAATTCACGTAGTTGATTCTTTAAGCAAGAATTAGTGAGCGGCAAATTTCAGCTAGGTACTGAATTTTTTCTATCACGTTTGGTTGGATTATTACCCTCAAATAACACTAAGATACCAATCTTTCCAAATTTGCTAATTTTATGTCAAAATTTAATTAGATTCCTCATCTCTAGATGACAACTTCAAATAATGTCAACACATTTTATTTACAAAATCATGAAAAAGTGATTTCCACTTTACAATTTTCTGATTTGCAATCTTTGTTCAGATGAAATTTATAATTAATAGCTGTATCATTTGTAATTTTGTTGAAATTTTCATCTACGTTTGTGCATATATATTTTAAGTGTCTCCACGTTTTCTTGAGAGCTGACAAATTGGACAACTTGGCCTTAGTTGCTGATTTATAATCGCGATTATAGGAACCTGGGATCCTATTAAGTAGTATTTTTCTAAAAAATCTTTATTAACATTCAAGAGGTGAAACACAATTTACTTTACCTACATGCTCCATACTTGCTTTAAAATAAAGTTCAAATCGTGGTGGTGAATCAAAACTTGAAGATTGTGATGCACAATATAAATTGAACTTTGCGAATGTTATTTGATGGGATAAGAACCCTTTAGAAGATAAATAAAAGTTGCTCAAGTTTTTTGTGCTCTTCGCAATAACTAAATGAACAAATTTAGAAGGTAAATTTACCAAAGAATAGTTCTGTTCATAATCTGGGTTCGTTAGCAACGAAGGCAGTTTGTTTATCAAACAAAAGAAACACATTCAATATTCATACATTCTTCCTTTCTATTTACCTGGAAGAATATCATCATCTAACACATGTCTGATCGGTATTCCAAATAATGGCTTTTCTAAGAAAATTGTGTCTCAATTCTTGACTCTGTTATAGCGTAAGCTTTATTTTCAATTATAAGATGTTTTTTCGCATTGTAAATTAAATTGTATCAGAAGAATGTTTCTCTGTTAACTGTCACAGGAGGATAGCTCCTCCATTATTATTATAGAATCCCGTGTTCAGAATATCTCGACAATTTAGAATATCATCTTTCTATATTTGGTATCGCCAATATAAAATCGACCAACAAGCAAAATGAAATAACTGAAATATCAGTTGTCAGTCAGTTGTCAAAACAAACGTACAGGTCCAGAGTTCTCTTTTTTTTATTGGGTCAAAGAGGGGAAAATATACAAGACGCATTCTGTTGGATGTCGAAGGCAGTGTCGGACTAACCGACTAAAAACCTCTCTCCGGGCATCGATCCGAAGATCATGCCCTAAGAGTATAACCATATAGGTTTAGGAAAATAGAGAGAAGGAAAAAATTAAAGAGGTTTGCAGCTAACCGCCACATACTAAAGAAAAGGTGTCCCAAAGAGATGCAGAGGTCTAGACAGCCAAGAGACAAGGTCTCTTGCATCTGTCAGATTCACAGAGTTGGATGTCATGCAAGCATGCAATCTCCGGATTAGAGTGTTGAAAGATAGATCTCCGGAGATTGAGGGCATGTTTGCGCCGCAGCTCCAAAAGAGAGGAAATGTTGTATTCGAAACAGACTTGTCTGTTACGAATATAGTATGGGACACCAAGGGCCGACCTCACTAGCCACATGTAGGTCCCTTGCAGGGACCTAATGAGCCAAGGGGCGGCGGTGCCCCATATAGGAAAAGCATAAGTGAAAAGAGAGTGGACTGTCGCGTTAAAAACACGCAGCTTAACTAAAGAGGAAAGACGTTTAGAAAGGAAGAAAGATTTCAAAGCAACAAAGGCTGCTAGAGCTTTCTACTTTACCAAAGTGACCTGGCGAGAGAAACTGAGTTTCTTGTCAAGTATGACACCCAGGTACTTGGCGCTGGGACTCCACTCAACTTGGTGATCATTGATAAGGAATTTAGGTGGCAACCTTCGTCGATTTGAGAAGAAGATAGCTTCGGATTTAGAACGATTGATCTCCAATCTCCATCGAGAGTACCAACAGAGCAGTTTAGGCAGGAAGTTCCTAATATGGATCTCCGCATAAACTATACATCTGTGGGAGCTAATTAAGGCAACGTCATCGGCATACATTGCTATAGTAACTCTAGGACAAGATGGTATGTCGCTACAATAGAGATTGAAGAGAGTAGGAGATAGTTTGGAGCCTTGCGGGACACCAGCGGTAATAGTTCTCGAAGAAGAGAACTCGCTTCCAACCCTGGAACGAAAGGAGCGGTTGGAAAGGAAAGAGCGGATAGTGCCGATCAGATAAGAAGGAAAATTTAACGAAGCCAGTTTGTGTATTAGACCAGCGTGCCAAACCCTGTCAAATGCCTGCTTGACATCAAGGAGCAACATGGTACCATGCTGCCCCTTGTTACGCCTTCCAGCCATGTCCTCGACGACCATGGCCTTGACGAAATCCAAACTGAGCGTTCGGCAGGATGTGCTGGTCAGCCATAAATTCCTCAAGCCGAGTCCGAATATCCTGCTCCGCCACCTTGCTTAGCGAAGAAAGGAGGCTAATGGGACGATAACTGCTAGCAAGGTGGGCAGGTTTGTTGGGTTTTAAAATGGACACTACCGTCGCCACCTTCCATGCCGACGGGAAGTAGTGGAGACGGAGCATCGCATTTATAATGTTAGTAAGCATTACCACCTGAATGGTAGCAAGCTTCTTAAGGGCCACGTTGGGGATGGTGTCTGGGCCGGGACTTTTCCGGTTATTGAGGGCTTTAAGGATACCTCTGACTTCGCTGGGAGAAGTAGGAAGAATGTCACTATCAGGTTTTGGGAAAGTCATAGAGTCCACCTGAGGGCTGATGGAGTTGTGCTCTACAACAAACCCAGGAAGACTGGCGTTTGGAGAGCATTGCCGCTCAAGGGAGTTGCAAACACCTCCGCTTTATCCTTGTCCAGGACGACTTTGATGCCATCATGAACAAGGTGCGGATAGCGCATACGCCTCCCTCGGATAGACCTTATGACTTTCCAGGTCCGACGAGGATGGAATGGAGTTCCGGATCAGAATGCCAACCCCTCCACCTGCTCCAGAAAAACGATCAGCCCGGAGGATAGAGTATCCTGGGATAAAGAATCCCATGTCCGGTTTTAGGAATGTCTCCTGCAGACAAACGACATCGGCTTAGAGCCTCTCAAAAACTTATTCTCCTGTTTTAAGAAATTGTTAGTAAATAATTTCATTATTTATTCCATATGGTATTAGTCAAGCCTTAACCATTATGTTAAACCCTACACATTTTCCATTTAAAATCAATCCATTGATGTTAATCATCAAATTTGACTCTTTTAAGAAATTATGTGTTATGAATTACATCTGAAATAAATTGATGGCGTGTATGTAGTTGTTGAGTTTTTGAATGATGAGATACCTAGTGTTCTCAAGTTTCACTGCATCTCTTGAATGTTAAAATTGTTAATATTTCAAATTAAGTTGTAGGAACAATTGTTAATAACAGTTACTAATTTACAATAAGTGTTGTATTGTTTTTTAAATTTGAATTCCCTTAGGTACATAATTTATTGCAGTTAATCAATCATATTGGAACAGTTACACTAATAACAAAATATATCTATTTTAGAGCTCTGATTTCAAATAGTGTTAATTCGTCATGAAATTCTCGAAAATCAAGTCACATGAAAAATTCCCGTGGGCTTTAATTTTGCTGAATCAAAATATTACCAATCATATTAAAATTCATTTAAGTAAAGTTAGGCATATGATATATTATCAAAACACCAAGATGTCTTAGAAACTGTAAAAAAGAATTCCGATTTGTATATATATCAAAGGTTAATCAAAGTTATACAATATTACATAGTACAGAGAGTATTTAGTGTACAATATCGTGTTATATATACCGCCCCTTTGGTTGACTGAATCAATGCACTACAACGCCGTATAATCAAATTGAGTCATCCTTAATTAAAAATCGCTCCGTTATTTTCCTTCTTTCAAAAAAACCTTTGGTCACTGTGTTTTTCAGTCTCTTCCACAATATGATTTATTCAATCAATTTTTGAAGATAATTTTTGCAATACCCTCAAAAATTATTTCTTTTTACAGATGGCAAATTTAAATAAAGCATCCTAAGAACTCCATCTACATCCCAACGCATATGGAGAGTTACTACCACGTTTTTAACATATTTTTAAAGCAAGTATGGAGCATATAGGTAAAGAAAGTAAATTGTGTCTCACTTCTTGAATGACTATAAGAGCATAAACTTTCATTTCAATTATGATATTATTATTATTATTATTATTATAGATAATTTAGAAGAATACTGCTTAATAGGATACAAGGGTCCGCGATGTTTGGTAGTATAAAATACCTTCATTCTATGATCAGTATCGCGAATAAGCAGAACGAAAATACTCCATCTTTAGTTCTCGATGTTGTTAGTGTGTTGTCAAAACACGCATACTGTCAAGAAAATATGGAGACACCAAAAATATATATGCACCAAAGTAGATGAAAATTTTAGCAGAACTGCAAATGATAAAGCCATTAATTATAAGTTTCAACCGAACAAAGATTGCAAATCAATATTTACGCAGAAAATTGTAAAATAGAAATTACTATTTTATGATTTGGTTTATAAGCTGTGTTGATATTATTTGAATTTGTCATCCAGACATGAGGAATCTAAATAATTTGCGATATAAAATTATCAAATATGGAAAGATTAGTATATCATTTGAGGGTGATAACCAATGTTGAAAAAGAAAATTTCAGTGTTGAAATATGTCGCTCAGTTATTCAAGCTGAGAGAATCACCTACGTGAATTTACTATTGATTTAAAAAGGTGAAATATTTAAACAGTTACAAAAATAGCAACTTACTGTCTGAAGGTTTAGATTACGTGTCCTGAAAGTCACTGAAATCAAATCAGTTGCAGATCTCTCGTCTACATTTATTTCAATAGCAACCAATTGTTTGTCAAAAAAAAACATTTATGTTGCTAAGATTACGTTTCCTTATGACATATGTCAGAAGTATTTAATTTAGAAAAAAAGTTGTCTTCTCCCAAGCAAAACTTGATTTGATTCTTATATTGCATTTCACCATCTTTTCTTATAATTCTATTCGTTTTAATCCACAGTGTCAGCAAATTGACAGAGCAAAGGAATATCGTGATGATATTTCGATTTGTTATAATATTGTTGATGGTAGAACAGTTTCGAATCAATCTCATCCTTATATTTCAACCTACACTGGAAGACTATAAATGAGATTCACAAATAATTAAATATAACTTATCTTTACAAATAAAATTACTTAGTTTAACTTAAGTCGACAATTTAGTTTGGTGTTATAAAATGGTTTCGACACATTGTCGATTTTTTCAACCTCCAATTATTCAGTAGAAAGATTTACAGCTATATACAACATAATTATTTATGATATAAACATAATTATTTAGGAAACGCATTTACCGTCATAAAGTACAGATTACAATAGGAAAAATTTCTTCGCCACAATTATAAAATTATAATTATTATAAACATGCTTAATTCTCAAATTGAAAGTACCTGCTTTATACACAGACAGATATGTGGAACTCCAAAGGGAACATTCCAGTCCTCAGCCTTTTTGGTAGAACTTTTGGTAATGCTGTTTTCTTCTTTATTGGGATTTTTTCTTGTACTTTTTTTGATTTCTTGGATTTTTTTTTCATATTTCCCGATATCGTGTGGCTTTGTCATAGCTCATTTCATCTTCATTTATATGATAGTAATCAGTCTGTCAATGTGTAACTAATTCCTGATGTCCAACGAATCGTCGAAATAGTTTATTTGTTTTCTATTTAAATTAAATAATTTAATTGTGTGTGTTTTAGCATAAAATATATCATTAATTATAAAAATCTTGAATACAGATGAAAATTATACGTACAATTAAATCCAATTCTTGGACCACTAGAATCTTTCCACCATTTGCCTTTTACATAGTACTTTCAGATTTCAATCTTGATTTATTGAATTTATTCTGAAAACAAATTATGTATAAGAAAGGTATGTTTCGATATGAACTGATTAAAGTTTGGTGGTAACCAAATAAAGAAATCTTTTTGTGCTACTTGATTTTATGAAAAATATTTAAATTTGTTTATGACAACGAAATTCAAATATCTGCAAAGGAATAACGAATTGTTAATGTCATAAGCCCTTTATAGAACAACTTAAGAAACATAGTTCTTAAATATTTTTACAGGTGGATCAAGTTGGAACATATTTTATAAAATTTCATAAGATTTGTGCTCACAATCATTAACATCCATATTGCTAAAAAGTAAATCCCAATCAACTAATGATAAGTGATAGTTTAATGAGTAAACCTCAGAACTCATGAAAACACTATACTCATCATTAGTCCAATTCACTCGGGGCAGGTTTCAATCTCCAGTTACTAAAAATATATCAACTGATGCACAATGATTGGAATAAAAATCAGAACCAGATGCTGGTAAACTATTATTATTCACTTTTGGCTTTTGACCTTAATGGATATAAAGACTTCCAGTACTTTCATGTCCTTTCGGTGAGCACAGGGATGCGTCATCATCAGACGATTTCGACATCACCTTTATAGGCGTGACCCACTTCGTGGAAAACTTGCGTTTTGGAGGTGTGGGGTGGCTAGTTGGGAGAAAGGATTGGTGTTAGAAGTAGGAGTATTTCCAGGATTTACCGAAGGTGTCTGCAGTTTAGCAGACAGCTTACTGCATTACATACTTTCATTCGTTGTAGTTCACCCTCTAGTTCCGATATTTTAATCTTAAGGCCTCTTGAAGCGCCGGCAGACTTTTAGGTTTTATTGAGATTTTCACTTGGCTTGTCTTTTCTCCTCAAACTACACATAGTTTATTGATTTAGTGACTGATATATATATATATATATATATATATACGATGCACCCCACCAGTTTTGTCCTTCAGACACGGCGCCCAAGTCGTGCCGATTCGAATATCCGTACCGATACGACGATCCCCGACTGAGACCGTCCCGATTCACATCCGGGACAATGCAGTAAGTTTTCTTTTGTTTTTTAAATTTTATATAAATGTCCTTACAATACATACTTTATTGTCACTCATAGTTAATCATAATAAAATCTATAAATAAATAAAAATTTATCTGAGTTTGAATCCGAATATAAACGCACACTGGTAAAAAGTAATATTTTTCAAGGAAATAAATAATATACATTAGGGCAAATTTTAATTTTGATAAGATTTAGATGATTGAGATAATGTTAGAAATTGTTCAGTGTTCAAATTTATGTATATTGAATTGAATTAAAGCAAAAAGATCAATACACTAACATTTAGAAAAAAGGCTTCATAGAAAAGAAACACTTAAATTAGTTTGGCAAAATTCTGAAGACTGATATGGAATACGGTTCGTATTCTTTGACAACCCATTGACAATCTTGACAACTGATCTTTGTGTAATTTTGTTTTGTTCGGTATCCGATCCCATAATGCTCTTTGGCGAATTACGGAAAGAGGTTATTTCAATCTGCCAAAATGTGCGGAATGTGGATCGTATAAATATTACTGATGCTGACCCAGCGAACTAAATATAATAATATGCTTTCCTTAGTTAACTTAATGCTGTCTTGTTAACCCTAATTAGTTTACTTGAAGGATTCTTCTAAAAAAAATCTAATTTACAGCGCAATGTAGCTTACACTATTATAAAGAATGAAAAATTTTGACACTACCTAAAACAAATAATGTTTCATCTCCTCTTGGGAAGCCAATTGTAACTGATGCGATGAGCTGGTAGGAGTGCACTAAAACTACACATAAACTGTTAAAATTGTAATTTGAATTGTGCGCCTGTGGACAGTTAAGTTGTAATTTTAACACTAAATTTTTAAATATAAATTTTTCTTGAGAAATAATAAATTCTTTTAAGCCCAGAAAGGCTTATTTACTGAGAAAAGTAATAAAGTTAACCTAAAACGTCAATACGACATTTGAAAGGTGATTTCTCGTAACATCTGGAATAAGGGTTCTTAAATTGTCAGCAAACAATCAATTGGCATTAATTGAAAAGTTAACCGGCCGAGATAATTACGTAACCTAGCGATTTGCTGTAAATACACATCTACAGTAAGAGAAGTTGTGGACTGCATAAAACCCCCCACATGTGTCATTGTGGACACAAAACGAGACTCAAAGGCAAAAACTAACAAAATTTACTAGTTGACTCAATAAATTACGTGCACATACAAGAGAGTAGTAGTGCAAAATAAGTATGGGATAACTCTTGGTTGACACGCTGTGATGGGCTGCTGCATGACCTCTGTAATACTTCACTTACTGCATGTTAAAACGTAGAGAAATATGTGAGCATAATAATGTGTACTGCTCACAAGCTCAGAAACATTGGTTTCGAAGTTGACGATGAATGGCTATTTACAGTGCTGCTCTCCAGTCTACTAGAATCCTATCAACCAATGATTATTGCTATTGAAAGCTCCGGCATGAAGATAACTTCAGTTTCTGTGAAATCAAAACTATCACAAGATATTAAACAACCTGAAAGTGACTCAACAGTATTGTCAGTCATCAAGAAAACAACCAACAACCAAGTAAGGATTCAAGGTGCTACACTTGTAACAAGTAAGGTCATAAAAGTCCTCAAATGCAAATCCAGGACCAAGAATGTTCAACAAAAAGCAAGTAGTTCATCATATGCTGTTGTGTTTGAGGCAACATCCAGCCAAAATGACCCATGGCAAGTGGCTTCCGGTGCATCGTCACACATGACAAGACGTAAGAACATGCTTGAAAATATGACGGCTCCTGTCATACATAAAATCAGAGTCGCAGACAACAAAGTATAATCTGTGCAATGTTCAGTACAAGTGAGGTTGGACCATTATGACGATGAAGGTCAAAACAAAAAGGTGCTTTTTACAAAAGTATTATGTGTTCCTAAACTGGCAACAAATCTATTGTGTCTAAGTCAGATTATTTGCGATGGTAGCCAAATAAAATTTGACGGAACAAGCTGTGTTATTATGAACAGCAGAAGTGAGGTAGTATCTTCCCACTGTGGCTTTATGTGAGGGTCGACTGGAACAGTATTAGGATTAGCATTAGTCATTTCAAATCTGTTTAAAATTTGTTCCGTATAAATACTAAAACTACTACTAAAACTCTTTTCGGTGTAGAGTCGAATTTTGCATTCCAGCAGCGAGGGAATTGTTTTAACCCATATAGTGACTTGTTCAATTTACATACCATGTTTTCGTCATGAACCAACACTTCTTGTTAAGTCATAAATAGGTGTGTTCAAGTTCTCCATATAAAAATGCTGTCTTTACGTCTAGTTACTTGATTTTGTGATTATTTTGTACAGCCACAGATAGTAACAATCGTATTGAATCTCACCTGACTGTGCAAAAGTTTCCTGGTAATCAACACGTGACATTTGACCATATCATTTCACACACAGATGTGATTTGTAACGTGGTCATTAAATAAATGAATCACTGTCATTAAAGTTATTATAACAAATCGAAAAATCATCTCGATATTTCTTTTCTCTGTCAATTTGTTGACACTTTCGATTAAAACAAATAGAAATATATTAAAAATATAACTGAACCACAATTTGATGTAATATTAATACTATGAAAGAAACAAATCAAATTTACTTGAAAGAAGACAACTTTTTTCTAAATTACATATTTCGAATAAGGTTCAATTGGACATTGGATGTTTCGTTTATATTTTAACGTCTGGCATATGTCACAAAGAAACGTAATCTTAACAACATAAATGTTATTTTCTTTTATTTGATAAACAAAATTCCTTCGTTGCTATTGAAACTTGAAAGTTCGCAAAATGTCACTCAATCCCACACCCACTCCCAAATGTTCGTTTAGTTTTGTAATTACTAATTAATTAAAATTTTATTTATGTGTATATACATCTAGTTATCCTGTTTTCAATTTCATCCCTCACGTCGTCGGTATCACATATTCAAACTAAATTATAATAGTTGGAACTTCTCTTAGCAGCAATCTATTCTAATGGAAATATAAAGTTAACAAAGTTAACAAAAACAATTTCTTTTCACATGTTAATTATCTGTCAGAATCACAGACAGTTTTTGTATGTCGACGATAGATCTGCAACTAATTTGATTTCCGTGACTTTCAGGACAAGTAATCGACATCTCCACAATAATGGCATCAAGTTGCCATTATTGTAATTGTTTAAATATTCCTAACGAGTTCCTATGAAGTCCGCACGTTTTGACAACTCTGGGAATTTTGACAGCTAATGTGAGAGTATTTCGTTCTTCTTAATTGCTGTACTTATAATCGCGATACCGATTATGGAAAGAGGTTATTTTATACGACAAAACATCGCAGAACCTGGGATCCTACAGCAGTATTTGTGTAAAAAGCTACTTTAATGTGTGGGCAAAAGCACCAAGATATGCCCCAGCTTTTCTTTTACATTTACCCAAATCCATTGTAGTTTGAACCGAACCAACTTTTCTAGAAAAACTACCGCCCAATCTATTACTCATTTTTAAATTTCAAACACATTTCATTAATATCTTTTATCTAAAGTATAACTTGCGAATATGGTGTTGATTAATTTTTTTATAAAAACTAATCACTTTACATTACAATCGTTATGATTATTTACAGTGGAAAAATTACTTGTCAAATCCAGCCCATTTAGTTTAGCAAACAATAAATCATGGCAGATTCTATCAAATGCCTTTTAAATGTCTGTATAAACAGCATCAACCTGTAAATGATTTTCAAGAGCACCAACTGTCGAGAGGTTATAAATAAGAAGGTTGGTCGCAGAAGATTTACATTTGCAAAATTCATGTTGACTCTCATTTATAATATTTTGGAACTATGGCATAATTATTTTGGAAATGATTTTTTTGGACAATTTTGGAAAACAACAAGTAAACTACCTCCATCCTTTAAGGTAGGTATAACAAACGATTTTTTACGTACGTTAGGAAATAAAGTAGATTTTAAAAACATTTTAAATTTCATTGTTAGAGGCTTTGTTAATGAGAATCCACAATTCATTCAATACTGTAGAAGGAATATCATAAGGACCTCTATTACTAGATAAATCAAGACTTCTGAGTTCATTGAAAACATCAATCTGGACAAAATTATAATTAACTTTTTGAATATAAACAAAAATATTAGATTTGTGTCTGCATTGAAGGCTAAAAAGTGAACAGCTAACGAAGTGTAAATACTTATTTCTTTTGTTGTTTTTGTCTTTCCAATGACGAAATTGTAAGAAGTTATCAAATAATTGTTCAAGATCAGTTTTGAAATCAAATGATATTTTGTACATATTCAGGTTTCAACAGCAATGTAGGCGATATGTTTATTAATCAAAAGTAAAACAAACTTTTGTTGTCTGAAGAATATGCATCGACAAAAGTGTGTGAATTGTTAATTAGACATTGCTATTCCTAACAAATATCAAAATTTTATATATTTTCTTTGATAAGATAATAATAAAACTTAAACATCTTTTTTAGCTGCTTTTTTTCAATTCTGTTAAACTTATAAATTCACATCACATAATTAGGACCTTCCCACTTTCCACATATTTTGGCAAATTGAAATAACCTCTCTCAGTAATTCGCCAAAGAGCATTATAGGATTGAACACCAAACAAAACGAAATTACACAAAGATCAGTTGCCAAGATTGTCAATGAGCTGTCAAAATATATTAACCGAAACTAAGATCTGAGACGGCTAATCATTAGCGCTGGTTTTTCCCAAACCAATTTAAAAGTTTCTTCTCTATGAGAAGTCTCTTCTAATTCTTAGTGTACTTGGTTTAAAATACTTTAACACAATTCGATATACATAAATTTGAACAATGAATCATAACTGGTGGGGTGAATCGTAGTTAGACAATTTCGACATCACCTCCTTGGGGGTGACCGAGTTCCTGAGTTTTGGATCTGGAAGACTTTGCAGGAGTGTGGGTGGCTCGTTGGGATAAAGATTTGGGATTAGCGTTAACAACTCTTCTCTTTCGATTATGGTAACTATTATAACTAAATTCAGACAGAAGAAGGACGAACAACTCAAACAAAAATTGTTACTATCAACAATATTCCCTGGTTGCACTTTGAACAATTGACAAAAGTCGCTAACAATAAGAGACCTTTCTTACTATAAAGAGTTTAATAACCGAATTAGCGATAATGAAATGGGAAAACAGCAAGTGTGCCTGCAAAAGGTCGAGTGGTTCCGAATCCTATTGGAACCGGACGGCACATCGCCAGTTCCGTTCCACAAGAAGTTCCTACTAAGAGACAAAAACCGTGAAAGAAGGAAAGTAAAAGGCGGTTCAAATCCAGGTTCTATTGGCAGAAAGAAAGGTCAACCGCCCGGTAAACCCTGAGCACGACTCCGTTCCAAGTTCCGAAAGAGTTAACTATCTAAAGTAAGTAACAACAGCAAAATTCGGCAAAGCGCCTCACCGACATCAGACCCCCAAATGGAGTTACTAGACATAACGTTAATATAAACAATAAAATAGAATAAAGCATGTTAAAAAACAATACCAATTGACAAATGAAGGCGACCGAGGTAACCTTGGTGATCAAGAAACAGTGAGAGTCAGTTTGAGAGAAACAGCTCAAGAGCTCAGTAGTAGCCGTCTTTTTTGTTGATTCATCCTTTGTATTTCAATTATTTGATTGAATAAATTACTGCAATTTCTTGCATATTCTCTGAGGTTATGGGCCCAGTGCGTGCAGGATAAAGTTATACAATTGAGGTTGAAAGTCAATTGTGGTGAAGGCAACAGACAAAGATGGCGAACGTTACTGTAAATAACATTCTAAAAATTCAACAATTCGATGGCACGAATTTTAGCAATTGGAAATATTGTGTGGGAATTTTTCTTGATGAAATGGAGTTGAGAAGATTCATCGAGGAATCGTTGGAGGTCATTCTTACAGCGGAAAAAGATGTGACAAAACATCCTACGATTAAGTTGAATGAAAGGAAATGTGTTTCGATATTAGGACAGTCAGTTCATGATAGCCAACTTGAGTATGTTCGCGAAAAAGCTCGGGCAAAGGACATGTTCGACACATTATGCACGATTTTCGAAAGGAAAAGTGTGGCGTCGCAAGTTTTATTACGAAAACAATTGCTGACAATGAAATACAATGAATCGGATGATATGATAAGGTACCTTTTGCAATTTGGTAAGAGAATTCGAGAGTTAAATTCAACGGGAGCTAAAATGGAAGAGCTTGATGTGGCTGTACATTTGTTGATTACTATGCCACGAGGTTATGATAACCTAGTGACACCATCGGAAACGATGGATCAATCAAAGTTAACTGTAGAATTTGTTTAAACTCGGTTAATGGATGAGTACAATAAGCGGACTGGTGGAAATGGTTCAAGTAAATCAATTGAGCCTGGAGCAATGTTTGCTGGGAATAAGACAATTATATGTCATTTGTGTAAAAAACCTGGACACAAATAGGCTCAATGTTTTCGCAATAAAAACAAAAAAGAGAGGTCAAATAGAGAAAGCGCAAACAGAGCAAGCGGTTCATCGATGTATGCAATTGCTGAAGATGGTACCAAAGAGAATTTGGCAGAATCGAAGGCATTTAACGCTCAATTGCAGCAGAATAGCGGTAATTACGCGGAAATAAAATTTGTTTTAGATTCTGGAGCGACTCAGCATATGGTGAATCAGAAGATGTTCTTCGATAAATTTGGAACCAATTGACGAAATAAGCATTTCGGTTGCCAAGAAAAATCAAAGCATTGTTGCAAAGCAACGTGGTGACATTCTCGTTAAAACATTTCACCATGGTGACACATCGGTAAAAACAATGGAGGACGTTCTATTCGTGAATGATTTGAAATGCAACTTGATGTCAATTCGAAGACTAACACAAAAGGGATATCGAATTGTGTTTGAGGGTGATTATGCCTATGTATCGCTGAATGGTATTGAAAAGTTTGTCGGACGCGTAAATGGAAGAATGTATGAAGTGACTTTGTACGTTGACAACAATGTGTTTGCGGGATTTACAGGAGTGAATAAATTGAATACAATATCACAGAATTTATGGCATTTTAGACTTGGTCATCTCAATCGAAATGACATGAAAAAGTTAGTCAATTGTATGGCTATTGGTATGAGTAACGTAAAAAAAAAGGATACACAGTTGTGCGAATCGTGCGTACTTGGAAAACATGTTCGTTCACCGTTTCCAAGAAATTCAAATACACGTTCATTGCGAGTTTTGGAATTGATTCACAGTGATGTTTGTGGACCGTATCCAACGAATGCATACGATGGGTCACGTTATTTTGTGACATTCATGGATGATTATTCGAGAGCATCCATGGTCTATTGCATCAAGAGAAAAAGAAAGAAAAGTGAAACGTTTGGTAAATTCAAGGAATTTGTTGCAATGGCTGAGGCACTTCATGGCTCAAAGGTGTCAAAATTGAGACATGATGGCGGTGGTGAATATACGTCAAACGAATTTAAAGAATACTGCAAACAAAAGGGTATTCAGATGTTAGTCACCGTTGGTTCAGTATCTGAACGTTTAAATGAAACGCTGCAAAACAAGGCTACGACAATGCTTTTGGCCAGTGGGATGGAAAATAAGTTTTGGAATGAAGCAATTATGTCGGCAAATTATATCAAAAATCGATCGCCAACGAACGCGGTTGGAAAGCAGTTTAATGACAAGACACCAGCAGAAATTTGGTTTGGAAAGAAACCGGAGCTGTCAAACCTTCGAATATTTGGTTCTGAATGTTACAATCATATTCCACATGAAAAGCGGTTGAAATTACAAGCAAAAGCAACAAAATGTATTATGCTTGGTTATGGTGCGACGTTTGGTACGTATCAACTTTGGGATATTGAACAACAGAAGCTGATTTTTAGTCGAAATGTAACATTCAATGAATCATCGGTATTAAATCGATCAAAGTTAGTAGAGATAATCGGTTCAGAGGCGGTTACAGATAGTGGGAGTACGTGTGACGGTAAAGCAGTTCAACCAAATGATGATGAACAGTCGCGTACTGATAAAACTGGAGAAATCCACAGTACTAATTTGGCTTGTGTTGGTAACGGCGTTTATTTGGATAAGAGCGGGAGAGTAGGAAAGGCACCGCAACGTTACGGTAATTATGCACCTGAATGTGATGCGCATATGGCAATATCATCTATCGAAGGTGAATCACTAGTGTTATCAGCAGAACGATTTGTTGGTGACGATCCGTCCACAATATCGGAAGCAAAATGGCGTAGTGCCAAGAGGTACCCGAAAACTAGACGTTAAGATTAAAATCTCGGAACTAGAGGGTGAATTACAACGAATGAAAGTAAGTAATGCAGTAAGCTGTCTGCTAAACTACAGATACCATCGGTAAATCCTGGAAGTACTCCTACTTCTAACCCTAACACCAATCCTTCCTCCCGACCAGCCACCCCACACCTCCAAAGCGCAGAAGTCTTCCACAAAGTGGGATACTCCTATGGAGGTGGTCTCGAAATCCTGACAACGCACCCCTGTGCTCTCCGAAAGGACACGGAAGCACTGGAAGTATTTGTTTCCATTAAGGTCAAAATACAAAAGTTAATAGTTAGAACATGCCTGCTTACAAGGCGACTTGGAATGATAATGCAAGGTACTCAGTAAAACGCTTATTGACTATCTTACAACATTGGTGGGCTGTATACAACTAACTCTGCTTTTACAACTTAACTCTGTTTCTATAACTACGCTCTTCTGTTGTTTTTATTCTCCGTTGTCATCACAACCGTTATACACGATGTCTAGATATTCTAACATAACCTGCCTCGAGTGAATTGGACCAATGATGAGTAAGTATAGTGTTTGCATAAGTACTGAGGTTTACACTTTAAACTATCAATTATCATTGGTTGATTGTGTCTTATGAAATTTTATACAATATGTTCCTACTTTATCTACATGTAAAAAAATTAAAAACTAAGTTTCCTAAGTTGTTCTCTAAAGAGCTTATAACATTAACTATTCGTTATTCATTTGTAGACATTTGAATTCCGTTCCCATAAACAAATTTCAATATTTTATTTATTAATTCGTTATTCATTTGTAGACATTTGAATTTCGTTGTCATAAACTAATTTCAATTTTGTTCATAAAATCAGGTAGACCAAAAAGTTTTCTTTACTTGTTTACCACCAAATTTTAATCATTTCAAACTTTTATTTCATACGAACCACATCTCTCTGAAGTTGCTCCTACGCTTCAATTCAAAATTATTAGTTAAAAATTCTCGCTTTTATTAATGAGTCCCTGCCTCATTGGAAATGATAATCAGAAGAAATACTTGTTTATAGTAATGCTAGAAATGAAACAGATCGTATCAAACTGTTATTTTTTGTGAATATTTTTGTCTAAATTCATTAATTTACTTACAGGAATTCCCAACTAAACAAAGAATAAGTACTTTCATGTATATGACGCTCCTTAAAACAACACATTAATACCTAATTAATTTGTTTTCAGAATAAATTAAGATTGAAATCTTAAAGTACGATGCAAAAGGCAAATGGTGTAAAGATTCTAGTGGCCCAAGAATTGGATTTAAATGTAAGTATAATTTTCATCTGTATTCAAGATTTTTATAATTAATGACATATTTCATGTTAAAACACACACAATTAAATTATTTAATTTAAACGAAAAACAAATAAAATTGGTATATGTAATAAAATTAATCTTTAATATTAATTTTATATATCTTTTTTAAAGTATTTCGACGATTCGTTGGGCACGAGGAGTTACATTCACATGGAAAGGCTGATTACCGTCATATAAATGAAGATGAAATGAGTCACGACAAAACCTGACGACATCGGGAAATATTTTCTCTGAGGCTATGAAATATGAATAGAAATCCAAGAAATCCGAAAAAAGTACAAGAAAAAATCACAATAAAGAAGAAAACAGCATTACCAAGAAACCGTCTTCAAAAGTTCTACCAAAAAGGCTGAGGACTGGAATGTTCCCGTTGAAGTTTCACATATCAATCTCTGTATATAGCAGGTACTTTCATTTTATGGAAATGTTTCCATAGTGTGGATCTAGGTTTCAACTCATCTATCATCTGAGAATGAAGCTTGTTTATAGCAATTATAATTTTAGATTAGTGCCGAAGTAATTCTTCCTTAAATTTTAATCTGTACTGTAATCACTAAATGTGTTTCCTAAAAAAATATGTTGCATATAACTTTTAAGTTCCTCCACTGAATAGTTGAAGGTTAAAAAAATCGACAATGGGTCGAAACCATTTATTAACAACCAAACTTATATTAAATTAACCACATAACTTAAAGGTCAACAAAGTAGTTTTATTTGAAAAGTTATATTATATATAAATATTTGGGAATCACATTTATAGTCATTTAGTATAGGTTGAAATATAAGGATGAATTTGATTCGGAACAGTTCTACCATTTAGTATAACTCATCTCATCTCGATATTTCTTTGCTCTGTCAATTTGTTGACACTGTGGATTCAAACGAATAGAATTATACCAAAAAATATAACTGAACCACAACTTGATGTAATATTGATACAATGCAAGATCTATTCAAATTTACTTGAAAGACGACAACGTGTTTCTAAACTACATATTTCGAATTAGGATTAATTGAATTAACCATAACTCTTGCCTATAATTGGACAGGGTGACATGCTATAAGGTGACGTAATCTTAGCAACATAATTGTTATTT